>NW_025955752.1:0-11142 GCF_022376445.1 Fomitopsis serialis
CACCCGTGAATCGATCATGTCCTACAAATCTAAGGTACCCACAGATGTTTTGTGAACTGGAGTCAACGCCATTCTGTCGACGCTACGCGCGCTGAGCATATGGCTTCCGAGTCAAGAAGACTAGACGGACCCTGTGCCGCCTTGCACGACGGACTTGCTGCCATCTGGTGCGTCGGCCGCATATGTTTCGTCGTAATCAACGAGAGTCTGTACACAAGTGCACACTCACTGACTCAGGCGGCCGATCTCAGAAGATAGATAGTAGGTTTCATAACGTCCAGAGACGAGTCGGCAGATTATCTGACGGCGAGAAATAGGGCTGAACTTTCCTGGCATAGACTGGGCAGAGACATGCATATTTCATACTCTGAGAACGCTTCTATGCCGGTGCTCTACACCCCACCCTCTGCCTTTACAAACAGGTGGTGAGATTTGCCTTGGGAGAAGATCTCGATCGATGCTCAAGCGTTCATAGGCTATGCAAGCTTATACCGCGAGGCCGAGATAGGGTGTGTGTCAATCAGTGCTTGGATCTCCCTCGACACATCCTGTTGTAGGCGTCAAATCGTTGGTGAACAGATGGCTCTCATCCCGGGGAACAGAGTCAGATAGACCTAGCACACGAGCTACGATGAGATTGAGCCAAGATTGAATATTGAATATTGAGCGGCGCACGAGCGGGCTCTACGGTTGCCCGATAGTCCGGGGCCGGGCATTTTGCACGACGCGCCTCAGCCACGTCGCGTCGCTCGTCCTCCGCCTCCTCCATATCCTCTGAAACTCATGTAATACTCACGCTACAGCCATAAATGCCTTCCTACTGCACCGAGAGCACTGTGAACGTCAAAAAAGAGGTACTGGTAAGTCCATACTGGCCTGAAACCTCTCGAGAAAGCTCGACGACCCCGGGAAGTGGTAAGCGCCCGACGCGACTCGTGCACACGTCTGGAGGATACCTATGTACACCTTTCTGGATAGACTAAAGGCAGGATCGGAAAGGTGCTCTGCAGGGAAAAGGATATAATATATGGTGAGTCATCATATGCACACACTGTGTCTTTACTTCTCAGACTACGGGTACGGCTCGAATCGGAGCGGCCCATGTTCTCAGACTGAACAGCATTGCAAGGACAGTACCTGATCTGCGAATTCAACCGCCACAGAGAGCACAGCGAGGGGAAGCACTGTGGGGCTTTCACATGTATTCATGGCTGTAACAGGTGAGTGATAGCATAATGTTGTCTCGGAGTCGTACTGTGCCGCAGGCCTTCGTGTACATCGACAAAGATGAAATATATAGTGTCTCAAATCGTACGTGTACATCACTCCATCACCACCAGACATAGCATGTGCACTGAAGTACTGAATGCTGAGGACTGGATGCCTACACCGTGAGCCTCAGAAAGCCTTACACTGTATAGTAACAGTAAGATTTCACTGGGCCTGCCGGACGCACACTGCGATGTTGGTGCCGAGGGTCGTACAACCCTATGATCATGATCTGTATACCTGTTCGACATCCCACATACTTGTATCAAATATCCATGCACCATAGTCATCGTACAGCTATGTCCTCTAGACTTCGAGTCCGAGCAAGTCGCGGCGTTGTCGGGCGCTTACCACTTCCCGGGGTCGTCGAGCTTTCTCGAGAGGTTTCAGGCCAGTATGGACTTACCAGTACCTCTTTTTTGACGTTCACAGTGCTCTCGGTGCAGTAGGAAGGCATTTATGGCTGTAGCGTGAGTATTGCGTGAGTTCCGGAGGATATGGAGGAGGCGGAGGACGAGCGACGCGACGTGGCTGAGGCGCGTCGTGCAAAATGCTCGGCCTCGGACTATCGGGCAACCGTAGGGCTCCCATGAATAGCGGTGACGACACTTACCTTCCAGCTGGCCTCAGGCGCACTGGGCGCAGAGCAATGCACACGGAGACGGAAGCATTTTGCCTCGTGATGAAGGGCAGAACTTGCATTCAACGCACGTTCCGGAAAGGGTCGTCTTCGCTGCCAGAGAAAACGCGGCGATGCCGTATAGGCTATATAACACGGAGACCCTCGTACCTCCTTTCTCACCGCCTCTTGTTCCCGTCCATCACCCCGCTTGCCACTGTGTATTCTAGACGCTGTACCTTCCGTCTTTGCTGCTGTCATGAGTGAACTGACAAGTTCCGGACCGCAAACATGCCTCACCGACGTTCGACCGAACAGCCCGGCGAGATCGAGCCTTGGCCACCGCTTGAGAGCTCCGAGCTGTGGGTACTTGCATGTTCTATGGTGAGATATGGACCTGTTCTATTGTACACGTTGTGAGCCAAGTGCGAGCTGATTGTGTCCCAAGTGATACCCGTTTGCGACGGCTTCCGAGTGAGAGCGGCGAGCGCCGTATGTTGCAAGGCGTCTGTCATGTACGAGGGGCCGAGAGTGGTTACGGGAGCCCTTCAAGCTTCACAGCCTGCACATGGCCGCCCAGCGCCGCCCAAGATGCGGCAGCCAGCCTTCCCTATCGAGATTGCCCGACGGGAGTATATCTACGCGAAAAGAATGTCCCGGTTACTCCTGAGCTACTTAACCGACTTAGACTCTTGACGAGTGTCGAGACAAGCGCCTCCTCCTCGCCTTCATCTGTTTCCGTGACGATCCTCTCTGCAGCAGCCTGTATTCGTGGGCATGCCTATGGACAGCGAGGCCACTCAGAATGCGCGCGACGAGCAAGACCGCGCGAATGACCTCCACCTCGTCTCCTACACCCTCCTCGTCCAGTCGCTGACCATCCAGGCTCCGCCACCGGGCGTCCCCCTTCCGCTTCCAATCCCTGTGGAACTTCCACCAGGCATCGCGAGGCGTATTCTCGGTCCTAATTCTGTGCAAGAACCGCAGTTACTATTGGAAGATGTGAGCTTGGAGTGCAAGCCCGGAGAGGTCCTCGCTATGTGAGTGCTGCTTGAAGGAGTCGGCTTACAGCTGTTGTAGAGACGATAGGCCAGCCTGCACTGGGGTGTGTGTTGAGCTGGGGTTTGGGCCGACGGTCGCCGTGAGCGAGACTTATGTCAAAGTCGAGCTAGAGAACATATCTGAGCGACAACGGTGGGTGCGTGACTTCGCCAACCGTCGGCCATCTCGCCAGCCATCACCCCGCGCCACACACCCCCGCGCGCGAGCGGTGTATCATTTCTACAACAGCTGTAACGGAACGCGCTCTACTCACCGACCGACGCCATCTGCACAGAATCGGTGCGAGTGGGTCCGGCAAGTCCACTCTGCTTAATGCAATCGGTAGGCGCACTGGCGGCCTGAAGACCCTTGCTGGCTCTGTCACCATTCACCCCACTTCCGCCACAAGGATCAAGGTGGCAGATGCAATCGGCTTCGTGCCACAGGACGATCTCCTTCTCTCATGCTTGACCGTTCGTGAGACCCTCCGGTTTGCAGCTGGCGGGAACAATGAGGCAGTGGAGAGGACCATCGGGGAGCTTGGTCTACAGAAAGCAGCGGATACGCTGGTCGGCGGAGGATCGTCAGGTAAGAAAGGTATCTCGGGTGGCGAGCGGAGAAGGTGAGCTCTCTGAGTCCCATGTCTCGTGCGCATCCATCCCGGGTTTCGTACTACATTGGGTGGCTGAATCCCGGTTCAAAACGTGATATTGACAATGATTCATTAGGCTTTCGATTGGCTGTGTACTCGTACGGCAACCAAGCGTTCTCATCCTAGACGAACCGTAAGTAGCCTTCCTCCGTCTCCCTACCAACCCTCCAACACTCACACACAGCACAACCGGCCTCGACACCACCGCGGCCTTCTCCGTCCTTTCCCTGCTGTCCTCCCTCGCGCGGCGGAACCGCACCGTGATCATGTCCATCCACCAGCCGCGCTCCGACGCCTACCCGCTCTTCGACCGGCTCTGCCTCCTCTCGCACGGGCGCGTCGTCTACTCCGGGCTCCGCCGCGACGTCCTCGCCTGGTTCGCGGATCTCGGATACACGTGCCCGCCGCAGACGAACCCGCTCGACTTCTTGATCGACGTGAGCGCGGTGGACTCACGGGACGAGGATGCGGAGAGGGCGAGCCAGGCGCGGGTGGATCGGCTGAAGAGCGCGTGGGCGGAGAGGGAGAAGATGAACGAGGAGGGCGATAAGGGGGAGACAAAGGGGGCCGGCGAGGACGTGAACGTGGGCGCGGACAAGGGGAGGAAATCGAATCGGCCGGGCTTCGTCAAGCAGGTCGTCGTACTGACTAATCGGGCGATGAAGAACGTGTATCGGGATAATGGGCTGCTCCTGGGTTTCCTGCTGCAGGTTGCTGTGATCGGCGTCATGGCAGGTTGGTCTCTCGCTCAATTATGCAAATCACAAGGGGTGCTGTTGATGCTGACGGTGTTGTCGTCCTTCAGGTTTGACGTTCTTTAATCCGCCCGAGACCCCCGCCGGCATACAGACGCTTAAGACAGTTTACTACCAGGGGGTCGTCATGTTCTTTTATTTATCCTTTATACTCTATATCTACATAGACTGCGGGCAGCTCGTCGTATTTGATCGCGAGCGCGAGGTGTGTCTCGATAATACGGCTCAATGTGTCCAAGACTGCTCACACAGGGTTAGGATCGACTATATGACGTGCTCCCCTGGGTGTGCAGCCATCTGCTTGCCTTCCTGCCCATCAACATTATCGCACCGACCCTATATGCTATAATCCTCTACTTCATGTAAGTCTGTTAGCATTCAAATGATCACATCGTGTGCTCACAAGCTCCTGTTAGGTGCGGCTTCCGCCACGATAATCTCGCGAGAAACCTATTCATATTCATCGGCAATGTACGTCTATCACCATTTGCATGAATCATCAGGCGCGCTCACACGGTATGCAGTGCATACTGCAACAGCACGGCTCATTCGCCTATGCCCTCCTAGCGGCCTCCATCGACCGTAATTTTGCTCAGGCATCCCTGATCGCGAATGGATTGTCCATCGCCATGTTTCTGAGCGCGGGGTACCTGATCGTGAACCTCCCTGCGTATATTGGTTGGATGAAATGGCTGTCGCCGTACTTCGTATGTATCTCCCATCGCCCATCGCCCGCATCACTGATGCGTGAGGTCTCACAGTATGGCTTCAGATGGACAGCAATCACCCAATTCCGAGGTAGAGTCTTCTCGTGTTCAGGCATCGAAGGCGTCCAACGGTACAGATCCCCTGCTCTACCACGCGATTACCTTGTCTCAGTTGCCGGTGTCTTTTTAGAAATCAGTGCATCGGAGACAATGTCCTCGTCGGCCTCCGGTTCAACCTCAACACACCCCTCT
Organism: Fomitopsis serialis; assembly: GCF_022376445.1. Classification (NCBI taxonomy): domain Eukaryota; kingdom Fungi; phylum Basidiomycota; class Agaricomycetes; order Polyporales; family Fomitopsidaceae; genus Fomitopsis; species Fomitopsis serialis. Next base: position 5,296 of record NW_025955752.1, read on the forward strand.
GGGTCTACCCCCTCGGTATAGTCGGCTTCATCCTCGTCGTCCTCGGCATGGCCGTGTGTACCCTCTTCCCTCTCCCCTACCTGCCTCTCACTAACCAGCTCCCTCCTCCCCATATAGATTGCCCTCCTTCAGTTCTACCACCCCGGCGGAGTGAAGCACGCGAAGAACAAACTCTCCTCTTCAGAGCGGCCTAAGAAACCCGCGAAGGTCGAGGAGGTGGAGGCGCCCACGCGCGAGCGGGTCGACGTGGAGCTGAAGGACATGGGCATCATCGTTAAGGGCGGGCTTCTCTTGGGCACCGCTAGTAAGAGTATTTTGGACGGTGTGGATGTGACGTTTAGGCCTGGGCGGTTGACGGTCGTGCTGGGGCCGTCGGGTGCGGGAAAGGCATGCGCGTTCTTGCGGGTCGGCGCGGTCGCTGACGATGTTCGCATTATAGAGCTCGTTGTTGGAGGCGATGGCAGGTCAGCTGCCGCCGTCACGCTTCTCTGTGGCAGGTTCTATCCTCTTCAATGGTCGGCCTACCTCCTCAGGCCACAGTGAGCAGGTCGCGTTTGTGCAGCAGAGCGACCAATGGCTCTTGCCTGCACTCACTGTACGTCAATTTTCTGTATTGTTGTCTGCAGGTTCGTTGATACCGTGCGCTGTAGATCAGAGAGACCCTGCACTACGCTGCGGAGCTTCAGCTGCGCGGTATGAGCAAGGCCGCGAAGAGAGAGCGCGCGGAAGATGTCATGAGGGCAATGGGCCTCACGCCTGTTGCAGACCACGTTGTCGGTGGTGAGGTTCGTCGGTCCCGATATCTATCGAGCGCACCGCCTGATGACTTCGCAGACGGTCAAGGGTATTAGCGGTGGTGAGAAACGTCGCCTAGCGCTCGCTGTCCAGCTGCTCGCAGATCCCTCCGTGCTTCTCGCCGACGAACCCACCTCCGGCCTTGACGCGTTTTCCGCGCTCTCGGTAATCGACGCCCTCCGTGCGCTCGCGCGTTCCGGCCGCACAGTCGTAGCCTCTGTGCACCAGCCGCGCTCGGAGGTCTGGACGCAGGTGGACGACGTAGTCGTGCTCGCCGCAGGTGGGAAGGTAGTGTACGCAGGCGACAAGAACGGCGTCGTCGACTGGGTGGACGGCGTCAGCGGCGTTCAGATGCCCGATTGGTGGAACCCCGCGGACTGGGTCGTGGATGCTGTGTGTGGAGAGGGTCGAGATGCGCTGGTCCAAGCGTGGCAGAAGGACCACGAGCTCAAGAAGGCGGAGGAGGACGCCCCTTTGTCTGATGCGTTGTCCACGCCGAGCGGCCATGCGGTGGGTGTGCCAAAGAGGAGCGCGTCGGAGTATGCGCTGCCGGTGGTGCTCAGTCGCAGCTGGAAGAACCTGAGGAGACAACAGGACGTCTTCGTGGCGCGGCTTGCGAATCCTCCATTCCTTGTCTTGATCTTTTGGATGTTCTTTTTGCGGCTCGGGCACGGGCCTGCGAGTGCACAGGATAGGATCGGACTGTTGATGGAGAACAGCGCTATGCCGTTTGTCGGTGAGTGATAGATGTCTTTCAATGGTAAAGAGAAATACTGAGCAGACATCAGGGATGCTTGCGTCTATTGCTATATACCCTGCTGAACGAGACGCGTTCTACAGGTGTGTGATGCTTGCTCTCTCAGGCATGGCTGGCTATAACGTACCATGTATAGGGAATACAAGAACCCTGCTTCCCGTTATGGTGCCGCTACCTTCATCATGTCGTACACGATTCAGGAAGTCCCTATGCAATTTCTAGCTGCTATGGTCCGCCCATCTCACTGCATCGATGTTGAGTGATTGACGATCCAGTGATCCTCAGATATATTCAGTCATCATGATGGCGGGTATGGGCCTGCAGATCGACGCGCGGAGGTTCTTTGAGTTCTCGTTTGGTATTTTTGGCCTGGTCAGCTTTGGAGAAAGCATCGGGGTACGTTAATCTGCTAATTGAGGCTTGAATCTTGAAGGCTGATGCTGATGGTCGATTGTAGATCATTTTCTCCAGTACGTCGTGCTAGACGAGGATTGCCAGTATTCCGCTGACATTCTGCCATAGGCTGGGTGATTAACGGAGGCCTCTCCGTATCGCTCGTTTCGTGCGCCTTGACAGTGCTTGCGCAGACGTGTGGGATTATCTCTGTCACGCTTCCTCGCTGGCTCGCAGTCATTTCCTGGGGTAGTGCGCTGACTTATCAAGCGTGAGCAAGCTGTATATCGCAAATGTATCCGGCGCATTGACACCGATATTGCTGTTGTTGCAGGCGTGTGGCCTTCATCAACGAGTTCAGCGGTTTGGTCTTCAACTGCACGCAGGAGCAGCTTGCCTCCGGAGAGTGCCTTGCAGGTGTGAAACCTCTTGCCGCGATGCATGATCATGATCTGGGTCTGACGTCTATTGCAGCTACGGGAGAACAGTTGATCGAGACATTCGGTTTCAAAGATAGGAACACAGCAAAGTTCACCGCACTCTTGCTTGTGATCTTGGTCATCTATAGACTGCTGGCATATGTGGCGGTTCGGGCAAGGGTGGCTCTCTTGTAATAACGCCTTTCCTGTGTGCTCCCATCTTGACACGGTTAGATCAGTTGAGAATGGAGATGTTACTTGTAATGAACCACAAACGCCTTGTCTGAAGAATCGACATTGGCCGGAAGGTTTGCACGTATGCAGAATACTTGCATGGACAGGTTCAAGTGAGTGCGCGTCCATATCTTGACCTGAATCCGTACTCGTCCGCGTGCGGTATGGCATCATGTCAATCATGTTCTCGGGCTACGCTGTAAAGCGCTTGGTAGCGTTGTGTAGCGCACTAAGCATGGACTCACCACCACTGGACACGTTGTCACTGCCAGTCACGCCACTGTTGGCTCGTCTGAGAACTACGCATAGTCATTCTACTAGCTGGTATGTACGGCCTTCAACTGATGAACGATCAGTGTCGCAAGCACAAGAAGATCAACAGAAGATAGCGCACCGCACGACGAGTTGGTCAACACGAGGATCTACATGACTGCGTCGGATTTGCGCTCCAAATACGGATCCCTGCACATCCGAATCGATTCAACGACTCAGGGCTACCGTACCCCTGGGTTCTACATAGAATGTTTCCAGCCGCCACGCCGAATGCAGCTCATGCGTCCGCATTCCCTGTCGTACGCCAGCCGCGGTTACGACGACCGCAGACGCGGATACCTTTCCGACGAAGCGTGCCCGCGAGTCAGCATGACAGCAAAGCAGCTAACAGCAACGCACCATGCCCGCCGTCCATCACTCCCGTTCCAAGCAAGCGAGCGGCGCGGACGACGACGCCAGGTCCCGCCCCTGCGCGACACGACACGGCGCCCCATCCACAAGGCCCAACAACGCACGCACCCCGGCATCCTAGGCTCGACCTTACGTGTAGCCCTCGCAGCGCCGGCGACAACGGGACAAGCACGAGCCAAGTAGCCGACGCCGCGCGGAGGCTCCAAGAGGCCGCAAATGGCCGGAGGACCACGTCGGGCCTCGCGATCGGTGACGGCAGCGCCCACATGCAACGCACGGCGATCTACCAGAGCCCAGATCCTCCCGAGATCCCGCTCCTCCCGTCATCCATTAGCCCAGATCGGGTACTGCGAGTGCTAGATCAGATCAGATTGCCCGGACGCGTGTGGCGCACGTCCTCGCTCAGCCACATGAGTTTTTGCCTGCACTCACGTAACGCTCGCCTACTCGGGCATATCCGCAACCACGCCAATGTATCCAGTACAAGATCAACATGTCGTTTCGAATGTCATAATTACACTACTACCGACGTGCGGTCTGCGCAGAATCTAGAGTACGGGTGAAGTCACACACACACATTACAATACCAATATACGACGCCACAGATTCGGGGAAACATCCGGAATATCAGGCAGACATGGAGCCTATCTTACATGTCGAGTGCGCGCGACGGGCGGGGAAACACAGGGAGGGACAAAGATACGGGGGACCAAGCGTACATACTGGGAGGAGGAAGGAGGGCACGGTCGACGGTAAACGAAGGCGAAGGTCAAATGCAAGTACGGGGCGGGGTGAAGGTCAAGAAGGCGATGCGACTTGGAGGATGGGGTCGGATACGATGAAGGGTCCAAGAAGGTCCATGCAACTCGGACGACAGAACGCCGAGGAAACGCTGCCGGCCTCACCGACCGTAGGGAGCCTGGTACCCCGTGACGTACCCAGCGTATCCCCCATGGCTCTGGTACCCAGCGTACTCAACGGGCGCCTCCCGATACGTGACACCGCCATGCGACTGCTGCGGGTGCACCGGGGCTTGCTGCACCGGCATATGCATCCCGCTCGTGCTCGCCCCGCCTCAGCGATCGCGCCCGCCGGTGCCACGTACCCGCCGTTCCCATACGCGGCGTGGGCCTGTACCTGGGGGTGCGGCTCTGCGCCGCCGTCGAAGCCGAGGTCCTTGAACATGTTCCGCCAGTATATCGAGTCGTGCTCCTCCATCGGCTGCGCCTGGTACTGCGCGTACGTCGTCGAGATCCCCGCCAGGCTGAAGTTGCTCATGCCTCCGCCGCGGTGCGTCGAGTCCGACATCGGGTAGTCCTGCTCGCGGTGCGGCATGTACGACGACGAGGCCGTGGGATGCGTATACGGGGAGGACGACGAAGAGGCGGTGCTCGACGTCAACGCCGACGAGACAGCAGGCGACTGCGAGTAGTACCCGCTATGCTGGGGCGCCTGGGGGTGCTCGATGCCATTCGCCTGCATCCCGTACACCTGCTGACCATAGCCGTTCGCCGAGTGGGACGGTTGTCCGGCAGGCACGTACGACGACGGCACGCCGCGCCCGTTGGTGCTGGCCATCTCACGCGAGTACAGCTCGCGCTCCGCCTGCCGCTGCTGCGCCTTCTGGAGGTCGTTCGCGATGAGCGACCGCAGGAAGCGGTCGTGATACGCTGCGGAGTACGACTGCTGGCTGAGATGTGCGGCGTCGTGATACGCCTTCGCAGTCTTGCCGATCATGTTGTGGATCTCTTGCATTGCATTGGTTCTGAGATCCGACAGTGACGGCGAGATGCTAGCACGAAGCAGCTGCAAAACCCAACTTACGTCAGCGTCAGAAAGACGGCTGTATGACGCTGATGCCCACCTTGAGCAAGACGACAGCAGAGTACGCTGTCATGACCGTGATCGAGTCCTGTCCGTACCGCAGCATTTGCAAGTCGACAAAGTCTTGCGCGACGATTTTGAGACCCGACATCGCTGCGGTGTGACAGGCGTTGAGCGCCTCGACGTTGCACGAAGAGCCGGACGAGCTGTTCGAGTGGATCCCGAAGGTGTTGAGGAACAGCCGCACGTGCAGCTGGAAGAACATGAGCATCGAGAGGTGGAATCGTGAGCCACCCGCTGTCAAGAGTGTGAGCGATGTTTCATCGAGTCTGACAGAAAGCGGACATGCTTACCTCCCTTCATCTCCTCGCACCAAGTTTGCACCCACTGGTTCAGCTTGCAGTTGCAGTCGCGTAGAAGGACCTCATAGTCAACGTCATCTCCACTCGACGCCGACCCGCCCTGCGCCATGTTGAACACGTCCGTCGTATTCGCAGCGATGCCCCGGAGCTGCGTGAACGCGGACACGATGACGTCCTCCTGGCGGGTCTGGCTCCCACCCTCCGAGTGCCACGTCCCCGAGTGCCTCACCAGCTCGTCGTCCTTCGGAAGCATCCAATGCTTTCCCGTCTGCATGCTCAGGCTGCGGTCGTGCACCCATAGCACAAGGTACGTCCGCTCGCGGTTGCGGCGCTCCCGCCTTTGCATGTCGTTCTCGCCCGTAAGCCCCCGCCCGACGTA
>NW_025955753.1:0-11110 GCF_022376445.1 Fomitopsis serialis
AGAATATTCATTGAATAAAGGTTCCCCAGAGCGGAACGAACATCCTGCTGCCCTTGTACATCTACGAACACAGTGCCAAGAACCCGCTTTGCTTTCTCCCCCACTCGCACCTTAGGAACTGCAGTTCTGGTCTGTTTACCAAGAATGCAATGTTCACATTTTGCAGGTGGAGATAGGACGATAGGCATACCTATAGCGGATCCGAAGCGTGCCATGTCGTGAATCGTACGATGATTGACATGTCCGAGGCGGCGGTGCCACACATCGAGCGTCGGCACACGGCCTGCATACAAGGCATGTTCGGTGGAGGGAGAGGCGCCGTCGAGAGAGTAGAGGCGCTTGGACGTTAAAGTACCGGTAGCGATGACAGCCCCGCCCGGTTTGAGAATGCGAACACCGGCACTAGAGAAGAGCACCGAGTAGCGAGCCGCAGACGCGCAGAGAGACGAGATGCTGACGAGCCGAACAGTGGCCTGAGGCACATAGAGGACATCCTCGAGAAGGATCGACGCGCCGCGACCGATGTGCAGGCGTACCTTGCCGACGCCGCAAGCGTAGATAACCGATCCACTCACCCCACGAATGCCGCGAGGAGAGATAGGGCGGAGGTCATGGAAGTCGGCCTTGCGAGGAGACAAGTGCGTAGACGCGCCAGAGTCGAACACGAAAGGCTCAGTCCCTTCAGTGGAGAGACGACGAGTCGTCGTAGGCACCGGCGCCACTGAGAAGGCGGTAGGGTCGGCAGGAGCGCGAGAGTGGGTAGACCAGTTGAGCGAAACCGACTCCTCGTCTTCAACAGAGACCAGGGACTCATACTCAAAGAGGTCCGCCGGGACAGAGACGGAGGCGAGCCATTCCGGGGACGTGTCAGTCGCAAGCCCAACGAAGTCAGTCTCGGAGGTGGTATCCGCCGAAGACGGTTCCGAGGTCGATGTGGCCGAGGGCGGGACCGTACTCAAGAGATAGGCGTGGCCGGTCTTGCCGTCAACGATGTACGCGCGACCTTGCTTGTCGCGGTCGGGAGCGTTAAAGACGGCAGGCTTACCAGGACCCTTGCCCTTCCTTTGTTTGCGAGCACTTCCTCGCGACGACCCTCCATGCCGCCACCGGGGGCCCAGCACTCCGGAGCAGTATGCCCATTCGGGCGCGGGCACTTGGCGTTGGTGCAAGTCTTCTGCGATGAGGTCGATTTGCCCGGCTTGGAATAGGCGGCGAGAGCGGTGGCTGATGAGGACGCCTTGCTGTCGGTGAGGATTCGCTGCTCGAGGTCAAGGCGAGCGGCGATGTCGACGGAGGTGTACGGAATGCCCGAGGTGGCCGATGCCGTGAGCGACGAACCGACCTGCGATTGAAGGTGCGTGAGGTAACCGTTCATCGAGTTGAGCATGCCTATGGTCATGAAGACCTCGAGGTTCGGGATGCCTATGTGGAAGATGCGCTCGGCCAACTCTTGGAGGCGCATGGTCGTCTCCGAGAAGTGCTCCTCGGCTGTGTAGCGACAAGCGAGGAAGTCTTGGAGGAGACGAACCTGGGCATATGCGCCGGGCTGTTTCTCGTGGCGAGCACAGAGGGCGACCCATAAGGCGCGTGCGTCGATGAATCCGGCAATGAAGCGCTGCTCTTCCCTCGCGGCCTTCGAGCTGAGTAAGGCGATGATAACTTGCTCGTTCCGCCGGAAGTTGGTGACAGAGCTGGGGTCGTCGTCGACAGAGGGAGCGACTTGTTCACCAGACAGATAGCCCCAAGCGAAGCAGATCTTCAGGGAGTTCTCGATGTAGGTCTTCCAATCGTACCAGTTGTCCTTCTTTCGGTCGAGGATGACGCCGCCGTTGAGCAGGGACGACGGTACGTGGAGGAGCTCGATTTTCTCCTTGGCGGTCGCTTTGAGATCCATTTTGGGCGCCGGAGATAGTTCCGTTTGAGTTCTCCACCAGATGCTGGCAGACTCATGTATGAATCCCTGTGCTGAGCACAAATGGATCATACATAAACTCCAGAGCTTACAGCAAGCCTTCATATATAAAGGCGCTGTAATCACTGCAGCGGACGCCCCGCTCCCTACCCGATTGGGCAGCTGCCCTTTAGGGATAGCCCAGGTCACCCGGTGCCGAGGTGAGCTTGCGGCGGCGGCCCCTACTACCATAATAGGTCCCATCGCGCGCTCTTCCACTTTGGGGCTCATCGGGCAAGTGCGATCATGGTTTGTAATCAACGAGATCTCATGCGATCTACAGATTCAGATATGCGTATGTCGGGCCGCATGACATATCTTCTCGGGCTAGGTACATTGCCGTATATATCCGTTTCACGTGTAGCATATTGCCTGGACAGTTTATACCTGAACGGTTTAAGTATCGAGGTCCGAAAATGCACAGCCTGTATGTCGCGGTCCACAACATTGGACATATGTCGTGCCTCATAACATACTACACTATGTAGTTGAAGCCCTGACGTCACACTCGGACATTTGCTGTAGCCGTAGATAGTCTGTATTCACGCAAGATGTCGCCAATGTACAATACACTGGCTCTAAAACGCGCGGGCAAGATTATCTTACGGTAAACATCGACTACGCCATCCTCCCGTCTGTTGCCCGCCTGCTCGTCACCGACCCACCATCGCGTTCCCACTCGTTACCCACAGGTCCCTACAATTCGTCCTCCCGTATCTCCGAGTCGTCGTCCCACCTATCACCCGCCGCCTCCCATCCTTCGCCCACCCTGATCAACCTGTGTTCATCAGCCCGCGGCTAACGGATGTAGCGAGCTGGCCGATCACGCAGCAGCTTCTGTGCGACTTTCGCGTGCGAACGGGGATCGCAAAAAAGCCTGGGGAGATGATAGGTGAGGCATTGACTTTGCAGGATGATGGGCAAAGCACGCACGTACACCTCGATCTGGCCTGCCTCCACCAATGTGGAGATCTCGCCGGGTTTCAATCTCGACGCAACGCCGACGTACTGGCCTTCATTCGATCCTGATCCAGTGTCCGGAGTTGCGGACGATAGATTGTAAACTCCTGCGCTAGAGGCAACCCCTGTCGATGGCCAGTCAACGCCTCGTTCAGTCAGTGTGGTAACTGGTTCACACTCGTTGACGCACCGTCATTTGTCCCCGCTCGCCACCATTTGTCCCCACTAACGTACCGTTTGTGCTGGTCGACGCGGGCGGCGGGGTCGACATGTCACCGTTTGCACTCGCTTACGTGCCGTCGTTTGTACCCACCGATGTGCTGTTTATCCTGGGCGACGTGCCATTCGACACGGTCATCGAGTTCAATCCACTGGTTGATGAGTGCTTCAGTGAGGAAAGGACTCTGCGAGTGACGGCATAAGAGGGTCAGTCTGGCTGTGTGCCTCACACATCGTATTTGTGCTTACCTGGGTTAACTCGCTACCGAATGCGTCTTGGAGACTCCACCGTGCAGTCTTCCGTGCAGAGATAGGCCTAGAGCTAGATGGTAGAGTTACAGTAGCACGCACAAGTGCAGTGAGCCTTGCGGGCGCCCCCGTAAACCCAACGTTTGGTTCTATTTGTTGCCTCACCGAATTTGGAAAACCCGATGTTCTCGGGCTGTTCCTGGCCAATCACAACGCGTTTAAAGGTCCTACTTAGGCCTGCAACATACCAATAATTCGCGTTCGGGACGTTTCCGCACTCTGTGTCCATGTATTATATACTGCAGTAGGGATCAGATACATGTTCAGTAGCATATATCACAACAGATGAGATGTAGCACAACATTCTCGTGTACAATAGGGATGTCTTGTGTACTGTACTGGTTCTCAGCCGAGTCTCGAGTCGTAATGGGTGCTGCGGCGCGATACATACTGGACTCGATAATGACACAGTCGTTGTATGTACAAAATATATTCTGATCATCATGGCCATTTACCAACATGCCATTCCAGTTCGTTGAACGTTATACATTGCACGCGCACGCAGTGTTTTCCGGATTAAACAAATCTAATTCAGACTGATCTATTCCAAGTGCGTGCGCCCCGGCCTGCCCACCTTGCCCACCGTCACGGTCACTCTCTCCTTGCTCATGCGCCCATCTTCGTCCGTTGGCCGTGCTTGCGTGCTGGACATTCGCCCTGCACGCTCGCGGTCGTCGTGTGTGTAGTGCTCATCCGCACTCTGGGTCCGCTCGCTTTCCCTCTCGCTCGCTTTCCCTCTCGCTCGCTTTCCCTCTCGCCCGCCTGCCCTCTCGCTCGCCCATCCACCCGCTTTCCTGCGCACTTGCTGGTCCCCTTGCCTACCCGCTCACCTCATTGCCTGCTCGCCTCCTTGTCCGCTTGTCCGCCCATTCTGGACCACCCACCAGCTCGTCTGCTTGCCCTCTCGCTCGCCCGCCTGCCCTCCCGCTCGTCCGTAAGATCGCCTGACTGCGCACCGATCTGCCCGCCTGCTCACCCGTCTGCGTCTGCATCCGTCGGCCGTGTCTGCGTGCCGGGCGTTCGCCCGGCACGCTCGCGGTGGGCGTGTGCTGTCGTCTGGTCACTTGCCACTCTCCAACCCGTCCGCTTGTCTGTCGGATGTTCGTCTTCCTACCCACCCGTTTTCCTACCCGCCCGTTTTCCTACCCGCCCGCCTTCCTACCCGCCCGCCTTCCTACCCGCCCGTCTTCCTGCCTACCGGTCTGCCCGTCCGTCTTCCTGCCCGACAGTCCGCCTGCCCGTCCTTCTGCCAGTCCGCCAGTCCGCTCGCCCGCTCGTTCGCTCCCGCTCGTGCCCGTCGTCCTTCCGTCGGCTGCGTTTTCACGCGGGGCATTAGCCCTACGCGCTCGCGGTCGACGAGTGTGCTGTACCGCACGTCGCCGCGTCCTGTGGCTACGGTCAGCTCGCTCGCTCGTGTGCGTCTGCGCTCACCTCGATATCAGCGTCGGCTGCTCGCTGTTGTCGTGCCCGCTGTGCTCTAACGACGTCGGTGACCGACGCGGGGTGGTGCCAGTGGAGGTCGTAAACGGCGGGCGGAAGCGCTCGCCGCTCGCTCGGCTCGTTGCGAGCTCCCGGGTTTGGCCGAAACCGACGCCACGCAGCGGGCAGGGCAGGGCGGCAGGGGATCCGAGATCGTACCTGATCTCAGATGCCCTGACCCCGATGTCCATCCATATTGGGTATTAGCCTCGCATCGCGCGCCAGTACCGACCCGCCGGGGACGAAGGGGCCAGGCGCCCGGGGTAGCTGCCATATCAGGTAACGACCGACGGCGCTTCGTTCATACATGACGGCGCCTCGCTCATACATGAGCGAGTGGTAGCTCATGTATAAGAATGGCTGCAGGTAAGTACTGGAGTTTATGTATGATCACTCCGTGCTCACTACAAGGATCTTATACAAACATATGCCTATATGGCCTGAGTTCTCGGCGTCTTGGGTACCGAGACTCTGGGACTCGAGGTTGGGGTGATCGTCATTGATCAATTGGCTGGCTATATGCGGGGTATATGCGGGGAAAGCACACTTTGATGGGTGCCTCGATGTTGTTCCTGGGTCTGAATAGCCGAAAAGAAGTCTCAGGTAAGCGGGCGAGTTCAGAAACACCGCCCGGGGCTCATAACCTGTAGAGACTAGACGTTCGGTCAGACGCTCAGTCGTGGTTCAACTTCGACTGAGATTAATCTACCTAGACGTTCGGTCAGACGCTGCTAGGTAGTTAGCTACTGAACGTATTGTATAGTATGTGTGCGGGGCTTACCTCAGTCGTGGTTCAACTTCGACTGAGGAAAGAGGGAGAGAGGCGGAAACGGACGAACCACCCCCGGCGGTATGTCACGTGCACGGTGGCGGAGATCGAGATCGCGGCGCGACCTCAACAGAGAACCACTTCTATGCGACGTGCCCATCAGAGACTAGCCGACTTGTGAGTACAGCAACAACGGGTCCTGAATAAGCCCCGACTCGGATACTAAACATGTAACTGACCATTTCGGTAGGATTTTGCAAATCCTCTTGTGCGACCACATATGAGGTTCCTGCCACGCATCGGTGCACCTGTCTCGGAGTTCAGAGATGGTGAGAAATGGCTCGACATGAATGACGAAGCACTCGAGAGAGGCCAGCTCATGTGGATGGACGAGAAGACACCGCACCGGCACTTCTACATCAAGGAACTCGCGCGGCTGCAGGATGGACGCTACGTGATGCCGCTGAGATTTGTGGAAGAGAATGAGGTGGACTGTCTTGATGGCTTCCTCGTAGTCCATTATCCTGCGGTACGTGATCCATCATTTGATCAGAGATATTTGTAGTGACATACGGATTTGTGGATAGACGGGGTTATTTGTGGTTCGTAATCAGGAGTTCATCCGTGTAGCGGCAAGGGAGCTGCAAGACAACGTGATAGAGATACAGGCAGGTCTCAACATACAATTTGATGGTGAGATCTGTTTGCACGTACTTATCGTATATGAGCCACATAGTGCTGATGTGTGGTATTTTCAGAGCTTGCGCCTCCATGGGTTCGGAATGTGCGCCATCCAGTCCGAGCTACAGCTCTCAAACGCCCAACATTCACGGTCCGATTGATGGCTTGGTGCGATGATGTCTCTGGAAACAAAACGAAGCAATACAATGCTCATACCAATGTCTACGTCGCAAACATCAACCTCCCGCATGAGAAACTCAAACAAGAATACTTTGTTCGCTTTTGCTCTACATCGCAGCATGCGTCGTCGTCCGAACAACTTGAAGAGCTTGCCAAAGACACGTGAGTATTCCATTACTAGTAGCCGGTGGAAAGACATCGAAATACACGTACTGAAGGGTCAGGGCAACAGGGGTCCGGACAGATGGCATACAGCCTACGATTGCAAGCTTCAACAGGAAGTCTTGTTCCGCATCATCCCACATGTCTTCCCAGCGGATAATCCCCAGCAATCAGAACATTGTTCGCACATTGGTGGTAATGGCAACAAACCCTGTCGAGCTTGCAAGATCGGCGGCACCGCAAAGGAGCGGGAAACAGACGAGAAATATGAAACATTTTTCGCGGTGAGTAAGTTGCAATTCTATCGTAGATCTGCTTCTCACCTGGGGTTGTAAGGCTGGACCTCATCGCACGACGGAATGGACAATCAGCCAAATCGAGTCACAGCTATGGATTGCGGGCCTTGGTGTGCAGGATACAGTGGATCTTATGCAGACGAACACGGGAGTTAAAGACAAGACCGCCCAATACTGGATTAGCATCCTGATTAAGAAAGCGCGTGCACTGCAACACGAGCGAATAGCAGCAATCGCAACGAGGGACCCGCGCTTGAATGATCGTACCTGCAACCGTGACGCCGAGGCCAAACAGGCTGTAAAGAACACAATCTCCCATGAGATACAACAGGAACTGCACGATTGGCTTGTCCGTCAGCCTTCACAGAGCTATGATGCGCTCCCAGCTACTTCCCGTACGTGTTTTTCAATACATGATGGAGTCGTCTTCGGAAGCTCACCTCAAGTTCTGCAATCACAGCACTTCGTGATACGCTGCGACCAGGGGACCACTACAATGTTCTGCTCGGGCTCCCTGGCGTTGAAATTCATTTCGATACACCAGGTGAGATTCTGCACACTTACCTACTTGGACAGGAGAAGTATGTTTGGCACAAGACGACCTCGCCCTGGGACAAGAAGAAGGACGAACTCTTTGCGGCACGGCTTCGTAGTACCTCGGTCGATGGTTTGACCTTGCCGCCTCTTCGCGCAGAGTATCTGCTGCAATACAAGAATTCACTTGTCGGGAAGCATTTCAAGGCGTTGCAACAGGTTGGTGTGTTCCATCTACACGACGATCTGTGCTCCGATCTTGTCCGGCAACTCTGGAAAGCAACTGGTGAACTCGGCGCAATGCTATGGTACAGTAAGATAAGGAGAATGGATGAGTATTTGGTACGTCTTGGACTCGCAGTGCCGGACACCGTCGCGAGCCATCACTGTCACTGACCTTGAACATTCGTAGGCAGATCTAGAGATTCTCATCGCGAACGTTCTCGACGTCTGGGTGCTCATCGATCCGAATCGAATCCTCACCAAAAACAAGCTCCACGTCCTCGCTCATTTGATAGCGAACATTCGCCGCTTCGGTCCCGCGATTTTGTACTCCACAGAAGTCTTCGAGTGCTGGAACGCTATCTTCCGATTCTGCAGCATCCTCTCGAACCATCGCGCACCGAGCCGTGACATCGCTGTTGCATTGGCCGATATGGAGCGCTTCAAGCATCAGGTGAGCGGCGGCTGGTGGTGTAACTCCGCAGGCGAATATGTTCGGGCAGGGGACAGAGTTTGCACGTTCCTTCAGGAGAGTCCGAATCTGCAGCGGCGTCTGGGCTGGGTGGAGGATATACAAGCAACACTAATAGTTGGTGAGCAGTACAGTAATGTCGTCTTCGTTGCGAATTGAACGCTCACATCACTGGTTTCCCAGGCACGGCGAAGCTAGAGGCACGGCTCAAGCGATGCCCGTCTAGCTGGGCCGATGCTATTGCACCATTATCGCTTCCACCGCCGACGCATGATGGCGCACCAAACTCTTTAGATATAACAATCTTCCAGCAGTGCAAATTCTTGGTGTCGCAAGCAAAAGACATTTGTAAGCCTGGTTCGTGGGTGTTTTTCAAGGTTCCACAAGACACGGCGACGCCTGCAGTACCCGAGATGGTAAGTGTAATAATCTGGTATTTCGATGAAAATCTTAGGCTGATCACGCACACCGCCTGCTCTGCAGCCTACAGACGTGCGAGCAGGGCGTATCTTCAAGATCCTCTCTCCTGTTGGTGGCAGAGAAGCGATCGCCGTCGTACAATGTTTCGACATCATGGGAGAACGGGATGACTATCTCAATATGCCCATCCTTACTCCCAGTGATCGGCACCCTCAGCTTGTCCCCCCCAAGGTCTGTCTACGACCCGGTGATCCAATGATGTGCTTACCTTTTCACCCCCTGCCCTTATAGGATATCCTCTTCATCTTCAATGCACAGCATGACTGCCGTGCCTGTCATTGCACCACAACCGCGCTGGAGCACATCGTTCAAGAGCGAGTTGTCACGGCCCGAACCCGACTCCACGTTACACACGCAGAAACACCGCGTTTTCTGCTGAACATGCATGCTCTTCACAATGCAGACCTCGTTCGCGAGACCTTACCGCGGAATCTCACAGAGCCTCGGTATTATCTTGCTGACCGCAAGGCACAGCACCGTCGCATTGCCACGGACCTACGTGTCACTGGCGGAGCCCGGAGGGCACAAGCTGCTGCTAAGGCTGCCCAGACTCGCATTCGTAACAAAGAGGCTCGTGCGGCAACGACTTCGAGCCACAATCCTCAGGCTCAGACGCAAGCAGATGGTACCAATGATCCACTTATCGCAGGTTCGCCAGTCGCTCATAGCCTCATATGTGCTTGTTCGAATGACCTTATCAAATTGCAGACTCGGAGACCAGTGTGGCGAATGAAGATACTGGTACTACTAGACAGGACGACGATGTGGAGATGGAAGACGTGACATCCTAGCATATACTGTACATGTATACCGTGACGTGCTACTCCCCTTATGAATGTGTGAACGAGTCTGAGTCTCTCACTCGCACCGTTGTAATCAGAGCGAACAGTTCATATTGTGGGGCTCTTGCGCCGTGAGGTTGAAACAGCCTGACAAACAGATCAGTCAGCCGTCAGGGAGAGGTCTGAGCCATGTCAATGTAGAGGGCCTGATCGCCTTACCTCGCACCTCCTGAGGACCTTGTGAACCAGGTCGTGATCAGGCAAAGGCGGTGACCCTAGCGTAGGGTCCCTCCGCTATGAGCCGCATCTCGCGGGTTACCTCCGTGGCGCCCGAGTGATCCAGATCTTCCGAATGCCACATCAAAATGGGCGTGTAGTGCAGCACTCGATGCCACGGCGCGCGGTTCGTCCGACTGTTGGTCCGCGTTCCGTGTCGCCTCTAGCGTACCAGTAGTCTAGAGTCGACGGTATGAGGCCTTGAGGACGAGCGCCATACAGAGACACGGAAGTGAGATGAGTGACGAGCGCGAGAGACGGGAAGATCTACTTAGAGACATCAGCCGAGATGGATGCGACGCGCGACGGTGCGGGAAAGGATGAGAACGAAAGCAAGCAAAGGAACGAAGAGAGAAAGACATGCGCGCGTGCGCCTTGTTAGTATGATACGACCGTCCTCCCGTCAAAGATGAGTCTGCCTTCCTCCGCCATCATGGCACGAATAACGATTAAAATAAGTAGATGATCGGTACCCAGCGGTACCCGATCATATGTAGGAGCTTCCTGATCCGAGTCAGCGCGCCTCATAATCTCTGCTTTCTTCATCTCTTCGGGGACACTTTCTCCTTCCGTTCAGTTCTCTCCACTCTCTCGACGCCGTGTCCAGCATCTGTGTAGCGGTTCAGTACACGGGTGCACGCTCACAAGCGACCCTTCTTCAACCCGGCGCAGTCGCAGTCCATATGGCTCTGTTTGTTGCGGTACAGGTCCTTCTGCTCACCTTCGTGCTAGCTGCCGGCCTCTGGCTCCTCTTCTCCCGCAAACATGCAAGGCTCCCACCCGGACCCCGGGCAGGCCAGTCCTAGGCCACTACGGCAAGATACCATTGCGAGTCCATGGCACTTTTTCGGCGAGCTAGGGCACAAGTACGGTCAGTTCACGCGTATCACGGATCCTCGCGCCTCCCGGAAGGCTAATCGTGCCGTATGCAGGCGAGATATCCAGCATCCGCATACTGGGCCATACCTTGATCGTTTTGAATGCCTTCGACCCGCCGACGCGATCTTCAACAAGCGCTCGAATCGCTACTCCCACAAGCCCCGCCGGAGGATGGGCGAGCTGTACGTGCGCTCTTCGTTGTCGACATACCCTGCAGCTCTGACGTAGTGTACGTGTTCGGCGACTGTAGGTCGGGTCTGGTCGCGACGTTGCCGTTCATGGACCCGGGCCCGACGTTCACCCATGCGCGCAAGATGTTCCGTCAGGAGCTCAGCCGCGCAGCCTCACCGCATACCACGGCGAAGTCGAGCGTGCATCCCGCCAGCTCGCCAAAGCGTTTGCTGCAAATGCGAACATTCCGGGCTTTGAGAAACACATTGACCAGTACGCATCTCCGTC
>NW_025955754.1:0-10943 GCF_022376445.1 Fomitopsis serialis
TGCGGGCGGGATCCCCGGTCTTGGAGATGAGGTCTTTCCAGTATTCAGAGAGCTGCGCAACGCATGAGTCAGTGAGCCATGAATTACCGGAGGCATGTCAGTACGTCTGATCCCGACTCTGTCTCACCTTGTTGGCCTTCAAAATGAAAATGTCCGTAAGCTCTCTGATCTGACCTGGACCGAAGGCTGGATTCTATGAAGCGTAATCAATGTCTACACAGCTATGTGGCACGTAGGCTTGCGCACGGACCATGACGCGACGCTATAGGGAACAGCGCGATCATGAATTATCTTGTACGACTTGACTCGCGATTGAGAGGACTATCTTACCTGTTGGTGGTGCTGGTCGCCTGAATGTGGCGTCAGTAGCGCAGTGGTGCCCGGAAGCAGAGACCATCACCTTCGACAAACAGCAAACCTGTGGACCATCCGGTGAGGTACTCAGGTATAACATGTCAGATGAGCTGAAGTACCTTTCCCGAGTAACTGAGACAACGCAAAGCGAACAGGCGCCGGCTTGCAGTAGTCAACTGAATGACTGAGGATATGATTGACGGCCCTCGTGTCGATGGTATACAGGATGTTGGCCTGCCAATATATCAGCTTATGATGTGTGCGATATTGATAACAGAAGCTCACATTCAACAAGCCCTTGTAAGTGATCGTGTTTCCGTACTGCTCTACCCAGCGCTCATGGAGTGAGCGCGCTTCAGCGGCCGATATATCCTTGAGATTGCCATACAACCAGCTAGAAGATGGCGGCGCAGGTAAGTAGCGCAGGCTAGACCTGTAGGGAGCGGCGATGATGTGGGCCAGCTTCCATAAGGCATACACCACAAGGACAGAGCAAACCGATAACAGGTATACAGGGGAAAACAGCCCCGGGCCCGGGTGATAGGGAATGTGGATGTCGATCATGGCTCAACGGTGTGGGATCTGGGAATGGACGCGGGCTTTATGAGGATCGCAACTGCGCGCAGGCACTGTGCACTTTCGACAGCGCTAGCGAAGCAGAACACAGCCGGGCCTGAACGCGTCCCATTTCCGAATCAAATTGCGGTCCTATGATGAATGTGCGATGCCTGCCTCGGGACTGCGGGGATGGAGTATTCTGCCTCTGGACTTTCCGAGGCGATGTCTCCAATCGCCGCGTTGGTTGGACGGAGTAGATGTTGACGATGCAGATCAAATGCGAAGATTGGGTGAGGCAGGCCACTTACACGGTATACAGAGCGTGGTACTTGCATATAGACAGCTTCTATTGCATGATACTCGTGATCATGATCACCTTGTGGCCTAGGCTGAGTATACTTACTAGGGCGCGACATGAAACTCTCAACGTCTCGCTCCCAGTATCCCGTTGACTCCGAACATTCAGCTGCTCCTTCATATGTGCAAGCAACAAGATCAGGCGCCTCTGCGGTGTCAGAGTTGATCCATACCGTGACACTGACATGACCGGAACAGAGTGGATGGGTACGGTTGACGCCCATTCCCAGCGGCACGGAGGATACAATCCGGACAGGTCGGATAGGACGGGAATTGTACCGCCGTCCCGAGGTACGGCAGCTTCCCGAACGGGCCGCATGAGCAAAACATTCAGAGTCAAAAATCTCCCGTGGGAGAAGGCTAGGCTCGAATGGTGGAGTAATAGTAGCATTTCCTATGATGGACCAGAGCCTTGCGATGGGTTGTTGCCGCCGGCCGGTGAACAGATTCGACGCCCGCCCGTCATGGTCTAGGTGATAGAAATGCAGTCATCAGACCGTCGTACTTTATCAGCGACGTTACCGCGTGCTGTCACAGGGATCCTGGTTGGCGTTGGAAGTTGGGCGTTGATTCTATGTGTGAAAGCTGTAGTCTCGTGTTGGCTGCGGTCGTCTTTGCTTTGAATTCCAGACTGAGTTCTCGTATTTCGTCGCACAAACAAACGCTTGGCACACGACACGTCTTCCGTAACGGAGTGAGGGGCTCCTCCCACCACGGTCGTCGCAGTAGACTGTAGCATTCGTTAAGTAGTGTCATCTGGAGGCTTCGAGAGAAAATCCGTACCTCGTCGTCGTATGTCGGCCCCTCACAGCCAGAAGTAGTGTAAGATGCCCTTTGCCCAATTTGCAATTTGCCACTCTACAAGCTTGTAACGACGCTGAAACCCATGTCCTCGGACATACTTTGAGTGGCAGAAGGAGAGGCCAGGGAAGCAATTCGGACGAGAAGTGGCGGGGACGGGATTGTTGAGACGGTCACAGTCTACGTGGGCAATACGCATAAGCTCAAGCGAGGGCAGCACCAATGCCCACCAGTGGGCATGTTTTAAATCGGATATCATGGAAGAGGTGGGGCGGACGCTATGCATTGACAAGCTTCCTTATTAACAATCGTTCTGAGCAAACCACGTACTCACTCAGTCTATGAACCGATAGCATCTCACATCCCGAGTCCCGTGCGGCCACTTAGTCCCCTCTAGGCAGACCCTGAATGCGACCTTGTTGAGTGGGGGGAGGGTGGCCGTATAAGGGCGTCCACTGGAGACTCGTGGGGAGGGGCAACGCCCGCAAGGGCGAATCTGTTTGTTCGTGTTTGGGATTAGTGGCATTGGTCGCGAGAGTGGTAGAAGCACTGTATCACAAACATGAGCTCCCTCAGATGCTTTGGTGTCCGCGGATGCAACGGGATTGAGAGCCATGAGGCCATAGAAGGTTTTGTTAGGTTACATGGACGAGAATTCCGATTTAATGAGTGTGGCTCATGTGTGTTTCCTCAATCATGGAGTGAAAGACAAATATCCACACAATGAAACCACTAATGAAACACTCATACGTACTCTCGCAATATATTTGTCACCAATGACCAGGCATGAATGCCTTTGCTTCAGGTTAGATACACGGTATACTGATAGGCACGAAGACGCGCGAGATGTCTCCGCCACAAACGCGTCGTACGGTCACGTGAGCAACAACAACGCGGTTACCCGTTCATCTCCATGCGCGTAACAATGTCCGTTCTCTCTCAAACATATCTCCTTTCGATAGGTGAGTTGAGGTATAAATGTACCATGGTCCCTGAATTTAATCGGGAGTTTCCTAGATTTATTCTGCGCTTAATTCGTGCCCTGAAGTTCAGCTACAGCATAATACACCAATAATCATCCTCGGAGACGCATACATCATTAGCACGAGTATGGTGGCCAAAGGAACATATAAATCATGTACTAGACCGAGGCGGAAGGGACGCTCTTCAGCACAGAAGGCAGCTGCAGCCAAGGGAGCTCTGGCTAGTAGAGCTCAGTATCATGGAGACTCAGACTCAGACTCGGCACTGGCGAGAGAGAACATACCTGTAATGGGTTCACAGTCATCTGGGATGGCTATTTTTTCGGAGTGGAGTGTCAGTGATATAGGTTACTTCCTTGCCAAGTGACAAACAAAACTCACTGTCATGTAGAAAGCTGAGATGGAGGACTTGCCGGCGCATGATGGGACTCAGCACTGGCATAAGCTTGCCGAATCGAGGAGACAACTGCACAACAGTCAGCGACGAGAAGCACGTATGAAGAAACGAATGAATGTACTCAAGGACAAGCTTCGAGTCAAGACAAATCTTCATGCATCTGTTGAGAAGCACAACACCGAGTTAGAGGGCAAGATCGTGCATCTTCAGCAGGAGGGGCACGAACTTCGCACGACCCTGGTCGGAACACGCAGCGCAATGGTCGATAAGCTACGTGGTTGTCAAAATACTATTCGAAAGCTTCGCAAACGCAGCGAGCGTGCACCCCGTGTTCTCGCGAACGCGATTGAGAGGGCGAAGTCACGGCCAGCGATCTTTCGTTTGAAGCGGAAGGGTGTTTACACGCCAGCCGCGCGGTCGCTTGCGCGCATGTTGGTGCGAGGTGGATGTTCACAGAAGAAGGTCGGAGACGCCATGCAAGGCGTTGCGGGAGCGTTAGATGTTCGACGACACCTGTCACGAACATATTCGCCGCGAAGCACGTACCTTCGACAGCAGTGGCCACGAGGCCGAGCGCCGCAGACGTCAAGTCGAGCACGATCTGGCAACTGCTCAGCAGAGATCAGCAGAGGCCGCGGAGAAGAAGCGCAAGGAAAATGAACGGGAGGCCAAGCTGCGTGCAGTCAAGTTCGTAGTTGACGAGGAGGGCCTGGCGAAATTACGCAGACCTGACATTGATCAGCAGCTTCAAGTCTATCGGCTCGACGATAAGGAGACCCCCGCACCTTCGTCTTTGCACAAGAAAAAGGTCAAAAAGCCCGAGGCATTACTAGAGCTGAGGAAGGCGATTGCGCGTGCAGAGGCCCGCCGTACACTGGCTCTTTCGAATACTGCTACATCTGAGTCAGACAGCATTACAGCGAGTTTGACACAACGAGCAGGGGAATCCCACATAGACTATGATAATGACTCGGACCTAGATTGTTAGACTATAACATACATTTTAGTATAACGTACTCGTAATTTACTCTGGATAGATGTCTTGCCTGTAGAGCTTGAACGCGATCAGTGCGATGTATACGCCACACCAGCGCCACACGATCGAGGTCTGACCAAGTTTGCAGTGGCGCGTCGCTGACTAAGCGGCCACGGGCGTCGCAGGGCTTGCCCCTCCCCATGGAGAGAACCACCCTACGAGATCACGCGTCTTGGACGCTGCTGCTTCGCCATTGTAATGCTATACATGGGTCAGCGAATATGTTGTTGCTTCGCCTGACGGACACGTAAAAACACGTTCGAAGGTTGGAGCCAAGGACGGCAAGTGATGACGAACGGGTCGACGATAACGGCGAGGAACGATGCTGGTGGATTTCTTGAAGGCGAGCATATCTGCTGCCAACAGACGATGTGGGTAGGGAACATTGCGTTGTCGAGTCGGGTGGGCGACTCGACGTTGTATTATAAGTAGTCTCCCGTTGTGGATCTGCAAGACGGGCCGGCAGACTCAGTGTCACTGAACGCGTGACGTAACGCGTTCTGTTCCCGACTTGTTACCAGCCGCGATCCTTCGACCTTGCCTTGACCAATTAAACCTAGTAAGTGGGCTTCAGACTTCGTAAACATGTTGTGACATTTGTTGATTTTTGACTCCTGGTAGCTATGGAGCGTGTCAATTACCCGGCGCAGCATGACGACGCGTCCCCTCAAAACCCCTCTGCCGTGCCAGCCAGGAGAACTTATGTCCGCGCGACGATCTTGAACGATCATCTGCATGAAACTTCTAGGCAGCTCCCTCACGGCGAACGTCAGAGACTGATCGACGGTCTCACATACGCCTCTGCTATACCTGTACCTGCCCCTGACATCGGTGCCAGTGAGAGCAGCGACCTGCAAGCGGAGGCACTGGAGGGTGGGCGTCACCGTTGGACGCAGTATCTCCCACTGACACATGCACAGCGCTCCCAGGAGGGCTGTCTGATATAGATGTAAGAAGGTTCGGCGCGCCATCGCTCCACGTAAGCGTTTCACTGAACTGAGTGTTTGAGACGACTGACGCTTGTTAGTTAGCACCCCAGTGCCAGAAGCAACTCGCTCACCAACTGAAAAACTCGTTACTTTCAATCACAGCCTATTATGAGGACGCAGAGACCGGTAGGCTACCCCTCATGAAATATCTCCAACTGACGGCACTGACCACTGCCATAGGTGCCGAGAGCATTGAAGCTGCATCGTCACTTGCGGATCGCATTTGGTCTCAGCGTGACAGTATCGAGCGCGAGCGCAAGCTCTCCGAAACGTGCCGGGACAGAATATCAATGCTAGTCGATGAGATTAACCAAGTACGTTGGCCTCCGAGTCGTCGCTCCGAACGCACTTCGTCTGACACGCGCGCGCTTGCAGATTCATCCAAGGCTCGAGGATGATCTCGTCGGCGCGCTTTCAACCCTCCCATCGATCTCAAACGCTGCGCGCACAGCAGAAGCTGACCTCCTGAGCACCACAATAGAGGCATCTCTCATGAAGCTCTCGCTCATGCGCACTCGTATGCACATCGCCTTGTACGGCCACTCGTCTCCGAACCGCCCCGACTCAAACATGAACCGCGCCCTTGCTACGGCAATGGAGAAACTGCGCGCGAAGGCGCGGGCTCAGGAGGAAGAAGAGCGCGAGCTGGATGGGCAAATTTCCGCGTATGATGGAATGCTCAGCCTGGTAGGCGGTAAGGACGGCAATTTCGCGCAGGCTGTCGAGGATATGGCCCGCGTGAAGCGCGAGACCGAAGAGTGTAGGAAGGACCTACGAAGACTGGGTTGGACTGGAGACTAGGACTCCTCGGATGCAATATTGGAGAGGATCGATTGGCATATATCCTTGTCTGTGCGACTGCTACTGTCAGTACGTATACATACTATGTACAGTCGACGTCATGATATCCGAGTCTACACACTGAACCACGATCGCTTTGGTCGATCGATCACGTGACGACGTTGCGGCTCGGCGCTCGTCAGCCACAGTGGCGGATCCCGGTGGCCACAACTTCTTGTAATTGTCTTCCAACCTTCTCTCTCCCTTACTCCATTATACAGCGGCTACTTATCTGCAAAACCTCAAGCGCTATCTCGGTCTTTGATCCCCATTGTGAAAGAGAGTGAGCAGGAAACTCTGTCGCTAGTCGGCGATGGTCATGAGCTGACGTAGTAAAGGCTAGTACCAGTCGACAGAGTCATGCCTGGCAAGTCTACGCTGCCGTTCAGCTATCCAGTAGCGGCCACTAGGACCCGGCCAGCCATATCAAAGCTTCCCATGGAGCTTCTCTTGGAGATTTTTATCACCCTCTCCGAGGTGATTGTCAAAAGGGAACGTATACCTGTCGTAGCGAGCGACATTGTGGCGCACGTTTGTCGGGACTGGAGGACTTTGGCCTTATCGACCTCCCGACTGTGGTGCCGCATCATTGCTACAGAGCGCTGCTCTCCTTTTATGGTGCAAGAGAGACTGAAGCGCTCAAAGACCCGTCCACTCGAGGTCCAGATCCTAGGACCATCGTCATCCGCAGATTTCTCAGAAAACATCCTGCTGGCTGCGAGCGCAATGTCAGCCCATACGAAGCGGGTCAAATGGTTCGCTCTCACGGGCTTTGACCTCGACTCTACGGAACGCATCGCGAAAGAGTTCTCCGGCGGCGCGCCTATCCTCCGTGCGTTGCATATCGAGGCACACGTACAAAACGCGTCACAAGGGAATATGGCTGCCCGTGCACTGACACTCTTTGGTGGCCACATGCCTGACATATGCCGAGCCACCATCGTCAGTGCGCCTGTATCCCTGGACCCCTTCTTTGGATTGAAGAAATTGAGCCTGCAAGATCAGGACTACATCACCGTGACGAGGGTGTTATCCACTCTACGGCGGTGCCCTGGACTTCAGGTGCTTCAACTTGGATTTGCCGAACACTGCTGGGACGAAGACCTGCGGTATCCGACGGAGCCGATCAACTCGCCATGTCTCAAGCAGCTGCTTCTAGACGGCGAACAAGATGAGGTGTTGCACACCCTCGCGCACATTTCTTTCCCGACTACGACCACGGTGGTCCTACGGATGCTTCATGCGTCTTCCACGGCAGACCACGTACCGCATTGCAAATCGTTCCAGGCGATCACATCGACGCTCAAACACGCTATCCTCGAATTCGCAGAGGTCCCGGGATACGCAAGCTTCAAGTTTTCGATCAGGTCTCCAGACCGTCGCGTCGTGGCCGAGTTCGAATGGCTCATGGCAGACGAGGAAGATGGCATCCACGGGCAGCCTTCCATGCGATTTGAGGTGTTGCGCTTGTCCGCGCTCGAGCATCTCACCGTCACCGGGCTTCCGCGATCCAAGCTGACACATTCCGCGGATTGGGGACGAATCTTCGCCATGATGCCAGCGCTCACGGCGGTCGACTTCGAGGTCAAGCGCCACCCCTCCGACCCGGCTGAGCTCTTCTCTCCGGTGATTCTCGCACTCAAGCCTGGTTTGATACGATGAGTCTGACAGCGTCGCTCCGGTGGTCCGTCGCCCGCGACTAGAGACGATGTACATGCCAGCGTGTTGGCAGGTGTCATCATATGTACCGCTTGTCTCCATACTCCCGGATGCTCAGGTGGCTTCGCCGTCGCCGACCCATTTCATGTCTCAACCACGGCGCCGATACATTACGCATTATGTCCGGCCTGTCTCAAAAATACGGCACCGTGGCGACGACTATAGCGACTGGAATGTGGTTGACTCGTTTTCTCGGAAAGGTGTCGTGTGCTACTTACTGATTCAACTGTCAACTTACTACTGGATGGACGACGACTTAGATAATCGTAGCATAAACCATGCCGCGATGAAGTGCTCAAGCGGCTGTTGTTTGTACTTCTGATACCAACCCAGAGTTAGACTCTTGTACTATCTCCGGTGTATTCAATGTCACGGTCTGTTGTTGGGATTCGCGACCTCAATGTGACTGTCTGTCAACTGCCAGTGGCTATTTGCTGGTGTATATACACAGGAGTGTATGTGCCTTGCTCTGGCAATGCGTCACAGAATGGTTTGGCACTGTATCCTGTTGGTTGTATTATCAATTGATTACACGACTCAGTAAGACCTCGACTCATCATGCCTGCTGAACGTTGTACAGACAGCGAGATCGAGAGCTCGTGGCCGCCCTGCCTTTCTGAGTACGCTGCAGCTAGGTACCTAGATTTGGCAGACAGACGGTTTGCGCAATTGGCCGTGTGTATTAATATGAGATCTATGGCACCAGAATGGATGAAAAGAATAAAGTCTACAGACGACTCAGAGCCACGTTGTGGCGGGGCGGAATGGAGCGTGCTGATTGGGCAGAAGAGGAGAATTGCCAAAAAGGGACAGTAACTTGCTGACATAAGGCACGGTGTGGCAGGATGACTGGCCGGGTCCTCAGCTCTGCAAAGACGACCATGGCCGCCAATCCTGCCTCATCACCGCCGCTATCGCCCGCCACCTCCTCCGGGTTCATCCCTCTTGCTCCTCATCCCTCTCATCCGCCCGAGCCTTTTCTGCGCGCAGTTCCCAGCAAGCAGCCAGCTTTCCCACCGCCCTCGCCACGCTCCAGCACTGCTCGCAGCTCAGGACAATGGCAAAACAAGAAGTATACGCGAACGGCGAGCGGGACTGTTCTTGCCCACCGGAAGTGAACGCCCCGTCGCTCGATTGTGAAGCCTGCGCTCACGACTGCGGGACCCCTCCGTGCAACGTCGAGCTCGGCTCCGAGTGCACCGAACAGTGCGTCGTCGTAGCATGCAGTGACGCGCATCATGCGACGATACCGTGCGATACGGCCGTGTTTCCTGACCAATGTGAGCCATGTAACATGACCTGCGAGAGCGGCCCCGACTGCACCGCATTGGAAGAATTTGTACGTCTAGAATCGTTGGCTGGCTGCAATATCGTGTCTGACGCGGCTCCGCTAGTTTCAATGTTGTCCAGACTACTACGGCTACATGCCTGACCCAAAAGCGTTCGCATCCGACATGGCGGCCGGTCACTCCGACATAGTCTGGGATCCTTCCATGGCCGCCTTCCTATGTGGATGCTCCGATGCTCAGCAAATGGCAGGCATGCCAGGTGGCTATGCCAACCTCAGTGCTGCAACATCTACTGCATCCACGCCGCAGCTAACCCCGAGTCCCGTCGCTTTCAACTCTCAGGCTGGGCAGCTACTCCAATCGACCACGATGCACTCTCACATCAATGCTCAGATGCCCCAGATGCCCGGCAACGTCCCTCAGTATTACAACACCCCGCAATCTACGCAGTCCCTACAGCCTCAAGCACTGGCGCACAAATGCCAATGGGGCGGGTGCTTCGCGTCGTTCGCATCCCTCGCAGAGCTCGTCGGGCACGTCAACCTCCAGCATCTCCGCCTCGTTTCGGCCACTCCCACATCGATGTCGTCTCTTCCGCCGCTGCAGATGCAGCCTGGACACCAGGCCGTCTCACGGCAACGGGATTTCCGTGATGGGCTCTCGTGCATGTGGGCCGATTGTCACTTATACCGTTCCGCAGTCCATCGGGCCCGTCGACCGGAACCCATTCGACAGCGCTCTGGTGTCCTCGCGAGCCACTGCTGGAGGACCACCTGGGTCTGCCTCTGCGTTCGCCGAAGGGAGAGCAGGCGCCTGGACAGAACCACTACAAGCGCCGTCTCGGCCGCATCGAGTGTCTCACCCCTGATGGGTCCACTGGCTGTACTCCCCGCCGACGCCGCTGCCCGAGCACGACTGCTCTGCTTCTCCTGTACATGTTTGCCGTTGGGAGGGGTGCACGTGCACCTTCCCATCCTGCGACGAGCTCACGTCCCATATAACGGCAGAACACGTCGGTGCTGGCAAGGCGCATATGATGTAGGGGAAGCTGTACCCGCTATGGCGAAAAAGGGTTTCGAGCAAGCAGAATATTGCGGCACTTGCAGGTAAGAGCGCCATTCGCTTTCCCTGGAAACCTACTGACTGGTGTTGACACGCAGAGTCATACGGGCCATCGACGTTCCAGTGCGAGATCGTGGCAGTACTTCTCGGAGGCCGCAACCCTCGCGCAGCACAAGCGGCGGCATACGCAAGAAAGTGAATCTCCCTCCTGCGAACCTCATATGCATACCTAGATACTCACGACCATTTACAGAGCCATACGTCTGCGATTTTCCCGGTTGCGGCAAGTCGTTCGCCATCACGGGTGCGCTCACCATCCACAAGCGCACGCACAACGGCCACAAGCCGTTCAAGTGCACATATTGCGACAGAGCGTTCGCGGAGTCATCGAACCTCTCCAAGCACGTAAGGTCACCCTTGACATTTCTCTTTTGATTGACTAACGGTTCGATGATGCCTCGCGTAGTTGCGGACACATACAGGCGCGCGGCCGTACTCGTGTACAGAGCCCGGGTGCACAAGTCGTTTTGCACGGCCTGATCAACTGGCGAGACACCA
>NW_025955755.1:0-10913 GCF_022376445.1 Fomitopsis serialis
GCTTCGGCAGCGCGGCCTTTGGCAGCGGACGACGTCTTCTTCGGGCAGGCATTGGCAGTATGTCCGGCACCGCCGCAGAAGAGGCAGAGGTTGTTGTTGAAACGTCGCTGACGCTCCTCCTGCGTCAACTTGCCGTCCTTGCCCAGCTTGTCGGAGTACGGCTTAGCGGGGGCTTTGGACTGCGCCTTCGGAGTAGACGAAGTCGACGACTTGGACGGAGTAGAGGAGGACGTGTTCTGCGAGCCGGAGGAACCGGACTTCGCAGGCTGCGACGTTTTGGAGTCGGACTTGGAGTCGGCTGACTTCTGGCCGGACTTGTGCGAGCTGGGGGATTCCCTAGACTGCTCAGCCTTGCGCTCCCAGTAACGATGGTCGAGCGCTTGGGCCAGGTTTCGGAGCTCCTCCAGAGTGGAGGGCTTCCCGACTTCGGAGATGCGGTCCTTCAGACGCGCCGGAAGACCTTTGTAGAACTGGTAGCGAGGGCGGAAGTGCCCCAACGAACCTGTGTCGCGAGACGGCTGAAGTTGGTGATGTACTTCGCGATCCGTTGATTCTCGGACATGGACAGGTTTACGAGGTCGTGTTCCGCTTGTCCGGTGGCGTCGTACGGACCGAAGTTGATTCGGAGTTCCTGCTGGAACTCCTCGTAGTCCGTCAGGAACAAGGGAGGGGTAGACGACACTTGCTCCAATAGGTACGGCTCGAACCATTGCAGAGCAGTACCTTTGAGATAGGAGACGGCGTACGTGACCTTCTTCTCGTCGGAGTCGAATGTCTGGGGGCGAGCTTTGAAAACGAGCTCCAGCTGGGTGAAGAACGACCGGAGTTTGGTCGAGTCCGAACCGTCGAACTGGTCCGGCTCCCGGACGTTGTTCCGCTCGCGCGAAGAGGGTTGCGTCGGAGCGGCAGACTGTCGCTGGAGGGTGGTAGCCAGGAGCGAAATAGCTCCGGCGAGCTCGTGGTTGACATCCTGACCCGTTGGAGGCGGGTCACGACGAGGTGACGAACGGATGGAAGGAGGTAGCGGAACCAACTCCGGAAGAATTGGAGAACGATCTGGAATCGGTTGTGGAGGCCAGTTGATTGGCCCGCCCGGACTATAGACCGGGTTTGCTCCTCCTTCACGGAAGGCAGGATCCTCAAACGGATTGTGGCTGGTGCGACGGGAAGAAGGAACCGGAGAACGTGAAACGGTGTCCGGTGGGAGTATTACAGCGGTACCCCTAACTGTGGGCGTAACGGGTGCAGCTCGAGTGGGTGTAACCGGAGTCGGATTGTTGACCAACGGAACATTATAACGTCGGGCGGAGAACCCGCGGAAATCGTCGGTCATGTCGAGATCCCAAGAGTCAGTTCGAATATACTGTTAGGATCGTGCGCTCGAGACGAAGTCCGAGGTCGGAGTTACGAAGTCCGGAGTTTCGGAGCGCAGTGGAATGAGGACTTGGCGAAGCTATTAACAACGCCCCTGGGAGAACTCGACGAGGTCCTCTATTTGGACTTGGACGGAGGTGGACTATGACGGAGTCCGGAGATAGAGTCGGAGGAAGGAGGAGGAGAAGACGAGAGCGAGAGAGAGAGAGAGAAACTAGACAGAGGTCGGACGGAAGTCCGGAGTTCAGACAGGAGTTCGGAGGAAAGGAAATCGGATTGGTTAGACGAGGATAAACGAGATATTCGAACTGGAGTACAACAGTGCTACAGTTCGGTCTTTTATACTAAGAGTCCTAATTGTGAACGGAAGACAATAAGTCGGAGGAAGGGATACGGAAAACAATAACGGAAGACCGGAGATGTTAGTAACCGGAGTGAATACAATAAGCTAATTGTCCGTGCAAGATAGAGACCATGCGGTACGCTAATTGTAATGCGGGAGAAGATAGGCTAAGCGAATACAATTAGACCGGAGTTCGGAGAAACGGAGACGGAGAAAACGGAACTGGAGTTCGGAGGTGGTCTTGGTGGCACGGAACGTGACAGCAAGTTGTCCTGCCCTGTAAGTGAAAACTCCGCCATAAGTGTCCATGTATAACACCTCAACCAATGTACTGGTACTCACACAAATAGTACTCATATACTCATGGAATGCATTTATGCTTTACTCACTACTTACTTGTTGTACGGTCTCAGCAGCAACTGGGGTGATAGAGGTCAAATGTAGGTGGGATGCCACACATATGGCTGGCTCTGTTGCACAGCAGCTAATGCACCTATATACACAGATCTTTAGAGTTTTAGCATCTATAAGTTCTAACCAACAATGCTGGGGTATTAAATCATAACAGGATTGTATGCATACCATGCGATGCGATGATGTTCGCGCTGGTGGCTGACCTAGTGGCTGAGAAAAGGAGTGAGTTGGAATCGTGCACCTCGTCCTTGATTGGTGTCGGATAAAACGGAAATAGGACCCACTAATAGTACATCAATGTTAGTATTTGTCCGAGGTTGTTTGGAGTCAATGGCGTGACAGCCGGGGGTCGGTATGCAGAAGTGGTCGTAGTGGCGTGAAAGCGCCCGTATGCTCGTTAAGTGTGCAATGCACTCGAGCGATGTTCACTCGGGCACCGCTTCGGGCATGTCCCCGAACTGCCCGAGACGATGTTCGTCTCGCTCTACACGACCTCCTGCTTGTCCAATCCCCAAGAGACTTCACACATAGCATTTAGATATACAACACATGTTGCATACCAAGTTTGGAGACAATCCAACCACAGGAGATGATGTGATAAGTTCTTCTCCTTCCTATAGCCCCCTATAGCCAATTGATGAATGCCCTTGTCATCTCATCTCAGAAGCTTATTGTAAGTGTAAGTACATACACATATGATGCCAATGTAAATTCTGAGAAGTAGTCATAATGTCTGGATGCATGTAGAGGCTCCAAATGAATGAATATGCTTTTTGTACATGTGAACATTCTCATGACATTGAGGCACATATACTAGTCCTGATACTGTGAGTATACACAAAACAGTACATGAATGTGCTTGCAACATACTGGTAGAGCTTTCATGAGCTACAGTGGAGTGGTTGTAATGTTATGCATGCCCCCTTGTGGCGAAGTTTCGCATTTTGGGGCCAGTAATCCTTCATCAAGCACTATGTGTTGCTTGTGGATAATCATAGCAGTTTTCTAGAGTTTATTAGAGTATATTATGCCACTTCTGGCCGCTCTATTGATGGGTATTAGGTAGGCATCACTGAGGAGATAGTCATACTATTCCGAGGTAATAACACATTGTATACACTTGGTAAGCTTATATACAGTGTAAGTATCACTACTAAATGTATGACCCAAGATATTGCGAGAAGAAAAGAAGAAGGGAGCGAGATATTCGTGCTCGTCGTCACCGACAGCGAGCACAGCACCCGACGCGGTGGCGAGCGCGCGTGGGAATCACCCGATCAACGACCGTGGGAGTGCCGCGAGGCTCGGGAACGCGCCACCCAGCCGCGCATCAGAGTCAACGCGGACCCGATCTCCGCACGGGCCCGCCATGGTCGTCGACGGTGAGCGCGATGCGATGGGCCCGTGCGCGTGGCGGCGAGCTCAGCGGGCGTGGCGTCGGCTTACCAAACGTCGGGCGCGACGCCCGGGATCGGGAAGATCCGTGATCTTGAGGGGAGCGCCCTCAGCCACGTAGCACGTGCGCTGCTCGAGGGATACCGGACTTGGGCAATGGAGAGGAGGAGGGGGATGATTACCTTAACGAGGAAAGGGGACGGTGGGCAGTGGTAAATTGCGTGTATGCGGGGACAGGGCTAACTGATTCGTTAGCTACGCGATACGATACCCGTATCAAGAGCTTATCAGCCGGGAGATATCCGAGAGCGAGGTGCTCGCTCGTCGGCTACCCCGGCCCACCTGCTCCATTTGGTAGGTGGTCTCAGATTCAGATCGGTCCGATCCGATCCCGGTCCACCTGCCTAACGCGGAATGAACGCGGGGCGAGACATTGATGTCCTCCGTCTGAGTGATTGCAACCCATTCCTCGGTGCTATGCCCAGCCAGAGGCCGCAAGGCAATTGAAGCCATGATGGTTATTCACAATCTTGCCATCGATTGGGGGGATAAGCCAGAAGACATCCTCAGCTTCGATCCACGGGATGATTGGACTGCAGAGGATTTGGATGACGCGGTGATAGACCCTGACCTTGTTCATGTCATTTTCACGACCATGCAGACGTACCCAAGCATGAAACGGAGGCATGGTTGAAGAGAATGGGCCTGCAGAAACGTTTAGATCTACTTGACGAACTCTTTCCATTGTAGTAACCAGTAACGACAGATTATGTATCCAAATTAAAAGCCCTAAGTAAGTATTCCTCCGCCGCCTCCCTGAGCTTCGCAGAGACACCCTGAGAACTGTTGAGTTCGCGCCGCGATCTCGATCTCCGCCACCGGGCACGTGACGTACCGCCGGGGGCGGTTCGTCTTCTCGTCTCTCCCCCTTCCCTTCTCCTCAGTCGAATTGTACCGCGACTGAGGTGAGACCCAAACCATTACTATACGTTAGGATTGTACTGACTACCTACATAGCGTCTGACCGACGATTTAGGTAGATCAATGCTCAGTCAAATTGTACCGCGACTGAGCGTCTGACCGATGATTTAGCTTCTACAGGTTATGAGCCCCGGACGGTGTTTCTGACCCGCCCGCTTACCTGAGGCTTCTCCTCAGCTATTCAGACCTCGGAACAAGTTTGAGGCACCCATCAAAGTGTGCCTACCCCGCATATTCCCCGCATATAGCCACCTTCTCGGCCAACGACGAATACCCCGACCTCGAGTCCCAGGGTCTCGGTGCCCAAAACGCCGAGAGCTCAAACGGATCTATCTCCGGCGCCCAAGATTGATTTCAAGGCGACCGCCAAGGAGAAGATCAAGCTCCTCCACATACCATCGTCTCTACTCAACGGCGGTGTCATCCTCGATCGTAAGAAGGATAACTGGTATGACTGGAAAACATATATCGAGAACTCACTGAAGATCTGCTTCGCGTGGGGCTACCTGTCTGGCGAGGAGATCGTTCCTTCCGACGACGACGACCCCCGCTCGGTCATCAACTTCCGCAGGAACGAGCAGATGATCATCGCTCTTCTTAGCTCGAAGGCCGCGAAGGAGGAACAACACTTCATAGCTCGGTTCACCAACGCGCGCCCTCTATGGATCGCTCTCTGCGGCCGTCACAAGAAGCAGCCCGGGGCGTACGCCCAGGTTCGTCTACTCCAGGACTTCCTCTCCTGTCGCTACACAGCCGAGGAACATTTCTCGGAGACGACCACGCGACTCCAGGAGCTCGCGGAACATATCTTCCATATCGGCATCCCCAACATCGAGGTCTTCATGACCATAGGAATGCTCAACGCGATGAACGGCTACCTTAGTCACCTCCAATCGCAAGTCGGTACGTCCCTCACGACTTCAGTCACCTCGGGCGTCCCCTACACTTCCGTCGACATCGCCGAGTGCCTCAATCTCGAGCAGCGCATCATCTCAGACAACAAGGCGTCCTCGTCGCCACGGCTCTCGCCGCCTACTTGAAGCCCGGGAAGTCGATGCCGTCGCAGAAGACGTGCACCAACGCTAAGTGCCCGCGTCCGAACGGTCATACCGCCCGGAATGCTGGGCTCCGGGTGGAGGAATGGAAGGACGTCGAGAGGAGGTGCTGGTGAACAAGAAAAGGGGAAGGGACCGGGCAAGGCTAGCTCCGGTGCCGCCTCGGGGACCGACCGTGACAAGATGGGGCGGGCGTACATCGTGGATGGTAAGACCGGCCACGCTTATCTCTGAGCACGGTCCCACCGGCATCCATGTCCTCTACCTCTCAGGCTGATGACGCCACGCCGTCCGAGTCCGACTTCGCTGGGCTGACGACTGACGCGTCTCCCGAATGGCTCGTGTCTGTTGCTGTGCCAGCTGACCTCTTCGAGTACGAAGCTCTGGTGTCTGTTGAAGACGAAGAGGCTGTCTCTCTGAACTGGTCCTCACACTCTCGGGCTCCGTCTGATCCCACTGCTTTCTCGGTGGCTCCAGTGCCTGTGGCTGCTCGCCGTGTCTCTACTGCTGGGACTGAGCCTTTCGTATTCGACTCGGGCGCCTCCACGCACTTGTCTCCTCATAAGGCCGACTTCCACGACCTTCGTCCGATTGCTCCGCCGCTCGAAGTCTGGCACCGCCGCCTGGGCCACGTCAACCATCGTACCATTCACAACATGGCTCGTCTCGGGTCAGTCACAGGTATGCCCATCATCCTCTCCCCACCAGCAAAATGTGAACATTGCATTCTCGGCAAACAGATGAGAAGTGCGGTTCCGAAGGTGCGGGTGGGGGAAAAGGCAACTAGGGTCCTGGGTACAGTGTTCGTGGACGTGCAGGGGCAGCAGGACGTGCGTTCCGCCTCTGGGAACTTCATCAGGAAAAACCGCCCGCAGGGCAGGAGCTCTTAGAATTGATTTGAAGATAGCCAAACCGGTTTGAAGCGGTCAAACCGCTCAAACACGACTCAATACAAGTACCCCTGTTTAAAGGTGTCAAAATTATCAACCAGTTGCAAGATTGCCTCGTTTGCTTGAATCAGGTTGTATGGTTTGGTCTTACTATGAATACATCCATAGCAGCGCTCTCCACGGGGAACATTTGAGTTTGGTATGATTGAAATGTCTTCAGAGAATAGCAAAAATATGTTTAATGACTTTCTTGTTCTCTCTCATTTGATTCAAAGCACACGGTTTCAGGGCCGCTGTTCCCTCAGGGTTGTTATTCCTCAATTTATTTACCCGCCCGGATAACGCACATTCATGAATTAGCTGTCATAAATATATCGATTTCGTACATGGGCGTGATGGGCGACGGTACACAGCGGCAATCCTACACGACGGGTATGCGAATGCGGTGGACATGGATACAACGTGAGGGGGCTGGATATCATTGGAGGGCAGCGGAGAGCGGTACAACAACAGAGACAATAACGCCAGCGGAGATGATACGCGTGAGGATGACGCCAGCAAAGATGATGCGATGCAGCAAAGACGATGAGCAAAGATGAGGAGAGAGGAAAGACAGTATCTTACAAGCGACCCTCCAACATCAGAGCCCTGTGGATAGCTCAGTCTTGCAACCTACTGATGAGATAACCCACGCACCTAGGCCTTATCCTTGGACGCAGCATTGGACGGCCCAGCCTGAGCGTTGTCGGGAGCACCACCCCTCGACCGCCACCTCGCCTTCACCTTCCCAGCGTTGATGAGAGGGTCTAGGTCCGCATTGGACTTCTCCTCGCCTTGCCCACTCTGCGAATCCACCCGAAGCCCAGCGAACACCCTGAACAATTGTTAGAAATGTAATCAAATAAAGTCAGCCGCCTACCTGATGTTCTTGGACAGACTGGCGTTCAGGGACTCCGAGAGGTTTTCCCAGCCCTCGTCATAGTCCTTGTTGTTCGGATTGGCCAACCGACGGATCATCTCCACGCCAGACAGCAGGCGATCGTACCTATTGAGTGTCAGAACTATCCTGTGAGATGACTGTAATATGTGGCCTACGCTGGGGCGTACACCTTCTCCTGGAATTCCACCGTGTTGTTGTCGTTCATCCACTCGTCCAAGGCCACGAGAATCTGACATTCGGATCGTCAAGCTTGTTAATGGCACATCAGTAGGCATAATTACTCACCGCACTGCACGCCAGGGCAATCATGTTGCTTGGGATGGTCTTCAACGCACCGTCAAGGTCAAACCGTTCTTTGCACGCCGGGCGAAACACGTCCGGGTTCTGTCCGCGGAACCATTGGTTAGCGATGACCTCGGCCACGCACAGACCATGGAACGGCATGTCCAGGTCTGGCTCCTCCCACAGCTGAGTGGCGTCAGTTAGCAGCACACCGCGAGCTCAAGATCGAAGACTTACCGATGGGTCAACCTCGGGATCCGGTAGCACAAGCTGCCCGTAGTGAAAGGTGTTGTTGTCTTTCAAGAACTTGATGCGATTCTCCCGGGCTTTCTTCACCTTCTGGTTGCGCTCGACAGCATCCACCGGTTTACCGTCGGCCCCAACCTCGGGCAGCCTGATAGACAAGAACTCTTTCTCCACCACGCGCTTCGCCTTCTGCTTGAGCTCCTGCCGAAGCTGGGGTGCAGCCTTGTTCACCTGGAAAACGTGAATATGGTTAGTACTGAATGATGAGGGGAGCTAACACGTACGTATGCGATGATCTTGTTCTTTGTCTTCTGGAAGGCCCAGTTGGGCTCGAACTTCTTCTGGAAGTCCTCCCTCTGGTACCTGACATTGCTCGTTATGAGCCGCTCAACGATGTCGGCAGTCGCCGCATGCTTCTCGGAGACGCCTTTCTTCATACGAGGCCAAGCGTTCTCCAGAGCAAGGTACACCCTAAGCTCTTGTTGGGCTTTCCCCAGAAGACTGCGGACGTCGACGTCCTCCATGAGCTTCTCATACGCGCCAGCGGTAGGCTCATTCTTGCCCGCATCGGACTTCTTCGCGTCTGGCCTTCTTCCGCGGTTGCCTCCTCTTCTTGCCCTTCGACTCGGACTCTTCCTCCATCTTCACAATCATCTGACCGAGAAAGCTTCAGCCCACAGTTCAACTGGCGGAGATGGCTTACCTCGTTCGGAGCTTCCTCGTCTTTCGACAACAACTGGTCCGCGCTCTCATCCTCGTCCTCGCCATCCCGTCCGAGCCCTTGTACGAAGAGCCTTCCCGTCCTGTGAGTCATCCACGTCCATGGAGATGGCTCTCTCCTGCTGGAGTTGCCCTTTGCCACATGTTTGCCTGTCAAACGTCTCTCAACTGTCGACCATATGGAGACACTTCTCCGGAATGTGTTGTACTCACCTTCAGCCTTCGATGAGCGTGTCTCCTTCCTCGGGATCCCCCTCCTTGTCGCTGGTCTCCAGCTCATCCTCATCTTCGCTGCAAGAACGATGGGAGCGGCTTTCTTCTTCGCCTTCGCAGTCCTCGAGCCTGATAAAATGTTAGGCTACTGGTGCGATGTATGCTCTCTCACCAAGGTGCGCGCAGATTCTCGTCTTCGGAGCCTGCGTTTCGGCGGAGAATAATTGCGACCTCCACGATCTTACGTTGTTACCTGTTGATAGCTCTTATGAATGATTCTTACCAGCACATGCGCAATCCTGAAACTTATCTGACAAACTCACCCGCTGCTGTTGCCTGTTCCGCTGACTGATCCTGACGTTGAGTCCTGGTCTTCTTCTTCTCGGCTTCTCTGACCCAGATTCGCCATCGCTGTCCTCGTGTCGGAAGAAGAAGGGACGTTTTTCTCTTACGCGGCGTGGTAATGGGTGTGGACTTGCCCGGTGACCCTGGAGCAGCCTCAGACCATCCCTCGCCACACGAATGATACGAACTGATTTTACTTACTTGGATTCTTCCCTTTGCTCTTCGACGGTATCACTAGCTCATCCTCGTCAGACCCCCAGCCTTCGACTCTTCCTCAGCACATCGTCATCGTCCCCTCCTGTTCCATCATCGCCTTGCTCTTGGCTTGCACATCTGCATGTCTGTGTCCATTGTGTACTGTGAGAAAGTAATGTAGGGGACGTACCATCCTGATGCTCCTTCTCCCAGAGATCCCCTTTGATCCCTTGGCTAGGTTCGACCGAGCCATTGCGTCCAGCTCTTGCGCTGTCAGGTTGGGCAATAGGGATCGCAGCGACTCCTTCATAGCCTTGAGCCGAGCTGCATAGCTCAGCACCGGTACAGCATCAGCTCCGGAATCTGCTTTGCTGGACGAAGACTTGGTTGCCACCCCGGCACCAGCAGACTTTCTCGCCGCCGGGGTCTTGCCTTGCTCGCCACCGGGGTCTTGACCTTGTTCGCGGCTGCGGATGAGCGGGTGTTGCGGGGACCCATGTTGTGAGATGATGAGCGTGAAAAGAGTGAGCGCAGACGATGAAATAGAGGTTGAAAGTCTACCTTCAAAGTTTCGCCGATAACAGAAGACCTTGAGCTTCTAAAACGGAGATGCGGAGATGCGCGGAACTGAGGTCCGCACCCTCCGAAGGACCGACGAAGAGGTTATGGTCTCAAGCGATTCAAAGAGCTATGGGTAGAGGTAGAGCATGAGGGCAGCGTTCCACAACATAGTTAAAGTTCAAGGTGACGTGGTTCTATTGCAGGGTAGGTAGTCAAGGTACATCCGAGGAACATAACGTACGTACAGGGCGCTAAGGCTACCGAAAATGTGCATTGCCGGCCCAGCCGTTACGGCCTTCCTTTGTCCACCTGTCTATCTCTTTGTCCGTGTGCAGAACGATGGAGGCGCGACCCAGTAAAGTGGAGGTTAAAATGAGTAACGCGCATGAAGGAAATGCGACGAAATCGCCATTTCGAAGAGGAAGGGCCAGGCCGGGCTCGTACAGACACAGCTCGCCTCCCTCAAACTCTCCACCGCCAAGACCACACAGAGTGATTATCCTGCTTGTCTCTGTGAGCCAGAGTGGCCACATTCAGGTTGACAACGAGTGACAGGAAGGGATGGACCAGAGAACTGGCATTCCCCGGTAATACCTCCGCGTCCATGCGTAGGTCGTCATATTCCAAGCAAAGCGAGTCCTTGAGCTGTATATATATTCAGCCACTCAGTTCAGTGGGTAGATAGAGAGACGTACCTGCTCTGCCATCCATTCAAACAATTTTGGAAGACGGATTGCAGATTATTGTAGATGTCTTTGTATTTACCGGTGTCTTGCGACGGGTAGGGAAGCATTTGACCGTAGTTCGTTCGAGTGTTGTCGTCTTTCTCAATGAGTATGGGTGTGCGTCGACCGGAACATCGTGTCCCTGTGATAGCCCATTCTCAGCACGAAGTACATACCAACAGTAGAACGTTAAACGGATTCACTGACCCTTGTCCCGTGCCGGTTATACCAGGC
>NW_025955756.1:0-10841 GCF_022376445.1 Fomitopsis serialis
CGTCGTCAGGAATCACTTCGTCCTGTACTTGCACCGTCCCGGTCAGCACCTCGGTCCGGATCTCGTCTGGCGCGTGAGGTAGGATGCCGGGTAATGAGAGCGTGAGCTGCATGAGCTGGGTATGGCAGCGCCCATGGCGCTCAGATGCAAGGTTTTGTACCTTCAAACGATGAAATCAATGAAACTTTCAGCGCGGCGGTAAATGAGATGCAGCTCACCCGTCCTTCATGATGACATCCTTACACCGCCGCAGATACGCGCCGAGCTGCGTCTTGCGTGTGATGCAGATGTAGTTCTTGCCCTCCGTATGGGCCGAACGTGGGCCTGTGGCAGAGACCGAGGCCGGAACCGTAGGAAACGGACGCGGTGGGACGAGTTTGCGAATGGTGTGTCGAGGTTTGGATGGGCCCGCAGACGCGTTCCCATCAGTGTTTGGTGGCTTTTGAACCTGCTGAACATCACTTTGACCAGCTGTTGCCGGTGCCGCCTCTTGCTGTGCGGGTGCGTCGTCGTGTTCTCCCCCGTCTGGTGT
The DNA here is from genome assembly GCF_022376445.1 of Fomitopsis serialis. Lineage (NCBI taxonomy): Eukaryota > Fungi > Basidiomycota > Agaricomycetes > Polyporales > Fomitopsidaceae > Fomitopsis > Fomitopsis serialis. The sequence continues at coordinate 533 of NW_025955756.1, forward strand.
CCTGCCAGTGGCACTGTTGTCGGTCATGGTGGCGCGTTCGGAGTCGGTTCTGGGACGTTTGCTCGGTATATCGGCTGGTGTAGAGTCAGTAGGGCGCTTTCGACTGGATGACATTGGGTGCGAGCCTGTGCGAGCGTGCTGCACGGCCTCGAGGCTCGAGGAGTTGTGGAAGTGCAGAGATGGCCGCCGATAAGGTAACGCTATATCGGACCAATCTAAGTTAGGCGGTTACTTACTATGTTATCCTGCTTACAGCTTAGTGTGGAATGAAGGAAATGATCGATACTATATCGGGTCACGATCTCGGACAGCCTAGGTAGTCGGTCACTCGAGCCTCATTCAACAACCACCCCTTCTATAGCTATGAAATAAATTGTAGCATGTCTCAATGCATCCTTGTAATGCCTGTACAAAATTTGAAGCTAATACACTGAGATCTGTGTGTAGGAAAAATCACCCTTTGCGATGATACCTATTTCTGGTAAGCAGTGTGGCTCACCCTACTGTCGACCAGAATTTTAGCTACTGAGCTCGACTCAATGATCGTATATTTTTTCTCATATTTTTCTCATATTTCTGAGGTCTTTTAACATACCTCCTCAGAATAATCCAGGTCATTATGGCCCATACAGATGAGGAGGGCTTGTCGAATGCTAAGGTAGCCGAGATCGTGACCCGATATAGTATCGGTAACTTGCGGCGCGCGATCCCTAAAATTTGGACCCCAGGCTGTCCACTTCCCTCCTGGCTCCCCGCCTCGTCCCCCTCCTCCCTCGCCCGCTGTACCATAGCCCACCGAAAGCGAACGGCTAGAGTACGCCAAAATGAGTCAGGATCCTGCGGACCAGAATATCCAGATGTGGAAAATCAAGAAGCTCATCAAGAGCCTTGATGCAGCGAGAGGGTGAGCAGTGTCTTACTCGTACACACAAGGATATAGCTCACCAGGAAACTAGAGCTGGAACATCTATGATCAGTCTGATCGTCCCACCAAAGGTACGACTGCTTGTCTGGTGAGTGATCGCGATGTATTGACCCAGTGCATATAGGACCAAATCTCTCGTATATCGGCGATGTTGACACAAGAATACGGTACTGCGTCGAATATCAAGTCGCGAGTCAACAGATTGTCTGTGCTCGCAGCCATTACGAGTACGCAACAGCGTCTGAAGCTGTACAACCGTGTACCACCAAATGGTCTCGTGCTCTTTGTTGGTACGATCTTGACGGACGAGGGGAAGGAAAAGAAGGTCTCTTTCGACTTTGAGCCTCACAAGCCCATCAACACGTATGTCGAATGCTTGGTCATTTTGCTGCCAATCGTAACTCTGTACCAGATCACTATACCTCTGTGACAACAAGTTCCACACTGAGGCACTCCAGGAGCTGCTCGAGTCCGACTCCAAGTTCGGCTTCATCGTCATGGACGGAAACGGCACGCTCTTCGGTACCGTTGCGGGGAACACGCGCGAGGTCATTCACAAATTCACCGTCGACCTCCCAAAGAAGCACGGTCGTGGTGGACAGTCCGCGCTGCGTTTCGCGCGTCTCCGTGACGAGAAGCGGCACAACTACGTCCGCAAGGTCGCCGAGCACGCCGTCCAGCACTTCATCACGAACGACAAGGTGAACGTGACGGGCTTGGTCCTCGCGGGTAGCGCGGATTTCAAGACGGAGCTCAGCCAGAGTGACATGTTCGACCTGAGATTGGCTGCGAAGGTCCTCAAGGTCGTCGATGTCAGTTACGGCGGCGAGAACGGGTTCAACCAGGTAATTGACCACTGGTGAATGCGCGGAGACCCCAACTCTGATCGATCGCGATAGGCAATCGAACTTGCTGCCGAGTCTCTCGCGAACGTGAAGTTTGTGCAGGAGAAGAAGCTTATCCAGAAATACTTCGACGAGATTAGTCAAGACACGGGCAAGTACTGCTTCGGTGTGGATGACACCCTGAAGGCCCTCGACCTCGGCGCTGTCGAGACGCTCATTGTCTGGGAGAACCTCGACATCACTCGCTACATTCTCCGGAACGCCGCTGGTGGTACGTGCTGCAATCGCCCCATTGTCTCATCTTCCTGCTCACAGTATACACAGAGGAGATAATCGTCCACGCCAGCAAGGAGCAAGAGAAGGACCGCGAAAAGTTCACGGACAAGTCAACCGCCCTGGAGATGGAGCAGGTCTGCGAGCCGCAGTCGCTGCTCGAGTGGTTCGCGGAGAAGTACCGCGAGTTCGGCGCGAACCTCGAGTTCGTCACGAACCGCTCGCAGGAGGGTGCGCAGTTCGTCAAGGGTTTCGGCGGCATCGGCGGGCTCCTCAGGTACAAGGTCGACTTCACGAACCTGCAGACGGTCGACGATGAGGATGAGGACGAGTTCCTGAGCGACGACGAGAATCTCTGACTTTTGTGGCGGCTCCCTAGAGGAGCTCTGCCTGGCTGGGGTACGCCGGGTGGGGCGGATGGCAGGGGTGTGCAGGGTCGGTGGTCAGGTCCGGTCGAGGAAACGCGCGTTGCAGAGCAGGCAGGTCTTGGAGCTGAGTGGGGTGAGGAGTGCAGCGCAGTGGTTGCGCGAGTCCAGGAGGGAGAAGAAGCGGTCAAGAGTGGCCAAGAAGTTGCCCTCAGATCATTGTATCAGCAAGTCAAGTCGATATACACGCAGGGGCTGTCCGTCAGCGTGCGTACTTGTCTACTTCCACCTCTCATCTTGTCCAGTCTAAACAACGCCCGCAGCGCTCTCAGCCGTTCAAGAGCTATATTCGCAAGGTTTCAACCGATGTCTCCAGTATTGCTGTCACTGCTGATTCACTCGGATCTGTATTGCTTACCATGTAGTATCAGTGTCGTCGCATGCATCGCTAATAAAGCTCGGTGCCAGCCTCATAGCGAAGGTAGCCTATTGCTATTCTTATAACAGTCTGTGTGATATCTACATCTAGAGTACACGAGGACGAACACCCATCACATATAATAAGGTCAATATGTTAAGCTTCAAACCATTTAGAGTAAACGATACAGCTCTGGTCCACTGCGGATCCCTCTTTCACGTTCAATACTCGGGCCGCACATGGGTCTTGACCTTCAGAGGCAGCCGGGCTCCCTTCTGCTTCTCCTGCTTCAGGAACGGACGATCCACGAGGCCGGGAATCTTGGAGATCTCTTCCTTTGGCAGCGCGAGCTCGAACTCGAACGAACGGATGAGCGTGAAGAGCAGGGCCTTCATCCTGTGCAGCTGTATTCAGTACACCGCGGGAAACATGTGACCAGGAGATTGTGGGCGCACTCGACAAGGGAAAACCGGAAGCCTATGCACGCGCGGGGCCCGCCGAGGAAGGTGAGCATGTTGCCCCACACGCCAGGGATGGCGTGCGCCGCTTCGGGGATGGTGCCGGACAACCACCGCTCCGGCCTACGCGCGCAGGACGCGAAAAAAACAAGGTGAGTTTCGCGTCGAGGCTCGCATGGTAGACGACGTACTTGAACTCCTGGGCGTCCGGGCCCCAGAGGTCCTTCGACTTGTTCATCGCGAGAATCGGGATGCTAATCCGCGTGTTCTTGGGAATCCTATCGGCGTACCAAGCATGAGCACCGGCGCAGGCCTATGAGCCGTCTATACGCAGGAAACACGCACCGGACGCTATCGCACACATTTCCCTTCCGGTCCACGTACGGTCTCTCCAGGGGTATGACGTCCTCCCTCGCTGACACACGGATCGTCGCCGACACGGGCGCGTACACGCGCATGCTCTCGCGGACGACCGCCTCGAGGTACGGCAGCGCATTGAGCTCGTCCATCGTCGGGCTCTCCGTGGGCACGCCCCAGAGCTCCTCGCGGAGCTGCGTCTGCACGCTCTGGTTCTGCGCGAGCGCGAAGAGGCACCACGCGGTTGCGGTCGAGGTCGTTTCGTGTCCAGCGACGAGGAAGCTGGGTGTAAGGGCGCGTTAGTATGACACCACCGGTAGATACACGGCGCAAGACGCATACGTAGGGACCTCTGTTCAGCGGAATCACAGTCAGCACATTTCCCGGGGACCAAGCAGAGCACAGGACTTACGTGCAAGCATGTCTTCGTCCGACAGCCGCTGACTTTCCGGGATGTCCGTGCTCATGTTCGCCTTGATCAGCAGCGTGAGCAAGTCGCGGTCGTGCATGCCCTTCCCGCCGATCTCCTTCTCGCCCCCGGCCTCCGCAGCCGCGCGCAGGATCGCCGCCTTCTTCTCCGCAATGAGCGCCATCCCGATCCGCCGCGCGACGCGCTGTGCGTCATCCATCCGGTGCGAGACCTGGGTCGGCTATTCCGTTGGGGTGGGTGAGTCGGTGTATGCGGGTGGCAGAGGGGAGGGAGGCGCTTACGATCATACGGAAGATGGGGACGTAGTTCCGGAGGACGGACAGGACGGAGAGGCCCGCGCCGGAGATGGCGCGGAACATGACGTCGAACGCGAGGCGGAGCTCGTTCGGCTTGCCCTCCGGGTTGAGCGAGTGCAGGTCGTAGTTGAAGCCTTTCGGCGCCGCGTCAGCGTTCGGAAGGCAGGACGGCCTGGCGCATTCGTGGGACTCACCGGCGAGGCCGATCACGTCGAGGGTCATGTTGTTGAGACCGCTGACGACGTCCAGCTGAGTTACATTCCCGGCCTTGGCGACCTGCTCGTGCCAGATGTTACGGAGTTGGTGGGCCTTCTCGACGAAGATGTCCGTGAGGGCGCGGATTTGGACTGGTCCAAAGGCCGGGTTCTGTACAGCGTTAGCTCAAGCTGTTGCCGGTGAAGATTAGTCGCTCACCAGGATTCTCCTCTGTAACATTACCTGTGGTCAGGAACCCAGTGTGAGCTTAGTATATGGCGCATATACTCACCTGCTGCCTATGCTGTTCACCTATATGCGCGTAGACGATGTAGATTAATCGTACGCCACTGGCAAGAGTGTTCACACCGACCTTCCACAACAAGAAGACCTGCAGAATTGTTGAAAACTAAACGTGCATTGAGATGTCTACTTCACGTACCCTTGCCCAGAATCAGACCCAGGTTAATCTGCAATCTCGGGTTTGGATAGTCATGCGAGTGGGTGAGGACATGGTTGACAGCTTTCGTATCCAACATGAGTAATGCGTCGGCCTGTCAGTGCTCGGTCAATCAGTAAGCCCCATCGCAACGCAGAAACGGCTACACACATTCATGAGACTTTGTACTTGAGTACATGGCCGTGTCGCTCGCCCATCGTTCCAACATGACACCTGGTTCTTCGGAGCGCATGTCTCCGAGGTTGCCGTACAGCCAGCTCGAGGATCGGGGCCCTGGCATGTCCCACATGCTCGAGTTATACCGGTCGATGTATCTTGGGACCACCTTCCAAAGGGCGTAGAGGAGGATTGCCCCGGCCAAGGAGAGCAAAGGGCTAGCAACTGAGAGCGGCGACATGACCACAAAATATGTGAGGAACAACGAGGAGAATGAGGATGTCTTGTGGAAAGAAGCGCAGCTCTGGGAACCTGAGGCTCAGACCTGTGGTATATATACGGCGAGCTCACTAAACGCGGATATGTCTCGTTCCCACAAGTCTGACAGCCAGTGATACATATGGGCCCGGCTGTAGTGTCCGTGGCAGTGATGCCGATGCAAAACGCGGCTCTAAGAGAGTGCTGAGCAGCTCGCAGTGCTCGTCCATGCGCAAGCACGGCGCGTCCTTTCCAGCCGAGCCCCGCCCCCGCCGGGCCGCGCGCCACAGTCATCACCCGCGACTCACCGCGTCTGTGGCCAAATTCAACTTCAGATCTGAGCGCCGATCAATCCGGTGGCGGTGCCAGCTAGCGCCACCGTCCGCCACGGACGCGTCTCCTCCCTGTCGAGTCGCCAAACTGTCAGTACAGTTTGGCGACTCTCTTTCTTGAGCTACAACAACTTAACTGGCCTACACCTCGCGTCATTTGTCCAATTACTCATGGGTTGTAACAGGTTGCCACAGGACCGGGACCTTGCCTGAGGCAGATACGCCCTCAGATACGTCGCTCTGCGGTCAGACCAGGGTCAGACGTCCAAAGAGTGAAAGACCAGGAATATGACATAAGAGACTGTACTAGTGAGTAACAATATCATGCCCCGTTTGAACGCGCAAGGCCTCGACGGGGCACCTATTGGCCCTTGGGTCATCACACAATAGCCAGCTGGCAAGCTAATCTTCCTTGATACATGCGTTGTCTGTTCACCGACTTCGTCTCATGACAGGCACTGCGGTGATACGGCCATTGTAAGCTGCTTGAATGCGGCACCGAGTGATCCAGGAGTGATAGCCGTGACGAGGATACATGTATGTCATTATTCCTCGCGCGACCGCGGGCTGATATCCGCTGTGATACACTAAACAGATACATTAATACTTCGGACTACGGATATCAGCGGCGCGAGGCCGTATCGCATCCCCGGAGACCTTCATTCTTCCTCAACAAGCGATATAGCCAGTGCCATCTTCTCCGCCAACAGACGGTGCACGGTCTTTGAGAACGCCACACCGTCCGCACAGCGGATCCATATCTTGCCGTCGGGCTTCGCCTCCTCGCCTTCGATGAAGCCAAATTCTTCCGCGTCGTCCAACAAGTCGGACAGCATCTTGTGGGACGAGAACAGGAAGAGGGAGGCATCGGAATAGCTCTCCGTCTCCGTGAACTCACGTGCGCTGTCGTGCAGGAGCTCGTTCCACTCCGAGATGTACCCGTCCAGTTGGTTCGCATAGTCTGCGAGCAATTTGCTTACCGGCGAGCGATTCACCGCAGGCACGTCGAGAATCAGGAAGTTTCGCGCATTCTCGGCATACATATACTTGACATGATCCATCAACATTGCAACAAGGCTTTCCAGCCCGATGTCCTCCTTGCACAGTTTCCTGCGAGACGTGAGTCGCCGGCAACAATGCATGCGCACGTGTGACTCACAGACAATCGTAGGTTCCGAACCAGAAGACTACGACAAAGGACGTAAGCCCGTCGACCCGATCAACGCTGCACGCTCTCACCATATAACGTCTTCTCCGGATCGAGCGATTTTTGCGGAGAGTCGTGGTTGCTAACGAAGTCATCGCATTGCTGCGGGATATCGTCTTCGACGTTCGCGCGATCCGTCGCGTAGATATCACACGCTGCTCCGCATATGCTGCCGCTCACGATCTCTCTGAGCTGGTGATGCTGAACGACAACGTCAATCTATCATGCATGGGGTGCGGCGTAGATAGGTGCGTACCCATACGTTCTCCTCGTCCACGCTATATGTATCACCGCTGTGGACAGCCATCTGGCTTAGTATAATCCCCGCTGCGAGTATGATCGGGTCTACTCACAAGTGAACCCAGGTATCGAACTTCGCCAGGTCAGGCCAGCTCTCGCGCTTGACCGCCACCGGGAGAATCCCTGTGTGTCGCGGAGGGTCAGCACCTGCCACGCGCGGAGCATCTCTGACCTACCGGATGGCGGTATGGTGTTGTTGACCACCCTCAGCGCCGACAGAATGTGCTCGACGGCCCTGTCTTCGGGTGCCACACTCTCGCGGGCCGCGCTGTCCATTTCGGTCCTTGCTTTCTTCCTCAGGGGGCTCAGCCCGGTCGGCGTCTTGGGCGACCCCCCGCTCTCGCGTAGTCGCTTGATATCAGGCATCGCGGTGTTCTCTGGGCCCTCTACTCGGGGAGGGGAGGGGGGTGATGGGGGTTGGAGGACAAGGTGCGGACGCGGTGAACGCGTCCCGCCCGAGCATTGAACACGCTCGTGACCGCGTACAGGTACCGATGGTTGGCCACGGACAATCGGACCGCATCTCTCGGGTAAGCCCACATGGGCGGACAATGCTGCTTGTATTTTCCGCTAGGACATGTTTGTTTTTGGTTGTCGTGTAGGACAACATTTGTCGCCGTCACGCAGGGTGTGACGCGCAGCCGATGGTATGTTATTTTACTATTTACCGGAATGGTATCTCCTTGTGCCACTGAGAACGGCGGCCATCTACCCTCGTCCTCGTTCAACGGTATGCTGATTGCAGTTATACAGACCAAGTGCGCGTGAACCGGAAACAAAGGACGACAATGACACGGCTTCACATGTACGCAGGAGGCGGTTCACAGTTCAGTCTGACGACACCCTCCGTCTCCGCCGTCAACCGCCTCATCTCCTTCCGCAACGCCGCCATCTCTCTCCTCAGCCCCCGCGTAATCTCTGCGTGCGTCAATCGCGAGTTTGCAGGTACACGGACGGCAGTGCTCTCCGTCGCATCTATACGGCCCGGCGCTGGAGCAGCACTACCGGCCGCCGCCCGTTCGGCGCGCAAGCTCGCGACCTGCTGCCGGAGTTCGTCGGCCTCGCGCTCCATGCGCTCATGATCTGGTAAGGGCCTCGGTGTAATCCGTCGACGTTTCTCGTCGAGTCTTCCTCTGTCAGCTAGAGTGACAGGGACCGGGACGCTGAGGACAACGGCACCCTTCGATCCTCGTGCGGCCGGATCAGACAAGGAAACGACCATGCCCGGAGGATTCGGAGTTGTGTCGAATGGCTCGATGTCCCTGCTGTTCCAGCCTTTCACGAACGGCGGCGCTCGCTGCCTCTGGAAGCAAATCACGAGGAAGAGACACAGTGCGAGGAAGGCGACACCACCTACTACACCGCCGGCGATCGCGCCAACGGGTGGGCCTGCTCTCATGTGAGAGGGTTCGGAGTAGATGTAGGTGCCACTCACCGTGGTGAGCTGTATTGACCGCCGAGTCGCTACTTGCACTGCTCAAGGCCGAGGCCAATGCGGTCTGGAAACGAGATTACGGTTGTTGAACCTGTGATTATACCATCAAATTCGAGCTTACTGTTGGCGAGTTGTCGGTCTGAGTTGTCGGAGTCGTGTCATCGTCGTCAGTGCTACGCCGTACGCTCGTCAATGGCTTGTGAGGGCAGCGCAGTGGCAGTATGGACTCACGTATACATAGCCCAGTCGAACAGCAGAACAGATGCTAGCCCACTGGAATTTTGCGCTGCGGTCATAACCAGCGTGTGCTTCTCATTACTGAGCTCTGTCCTATTGAAGACAGTAACGTTGTACTCGAATTGGTCGACCCATGTTTTAGGAGCGTAGTAGTAGGTGTCGACCAGGATGCCATCTAGTTCGAACGTAGCATTGGTGAACGTTACGTCTCCGACGGCATCGTAGTTGCTGCGGATGCAATATACCCAGATAGCAGTTCCTGGATGGGTCACTCAGTCCAGCTGGCTGAGTGTGATAGGGGAGAGAATGGAAGACAAACCGGTGAAGTTCAATGTGACAGAGGGCTCTGCCAAGGTATTCGAGGTCGTGTCGTGCCATGTACTTTGGAACGCTTCGCCTACACTTGGGTGGAGATCGCATTGACCGCAAGTCGGTCCATAGTTCCATACGTTCGAATAGACTGGTTTCTCTCCGGTGACTAGATCGCCCCATTCATCATCGATCGTCCTGTTGGTCGGGACAGCGAATACGGCCGATGAGAGGAGAAGAGAGACGAGGAGGACTCCCAGTATGCTCAGGCAGGGTTGTAGGCATGATGGTATACTAGTTGGCATTTTTAGTCGGAGAGGAGAGGCGGGAGAAGGGCGTTATAGAGCATCCCCATGTCAAACTGATCTTGTCTACGTCTATGCTCTGGACGTCGCACATCGGCGCTGGAGCTTGACATGCTGTCTGCGGGTATCAGTGTAACGTAATTGTGATGGCAGTTGGGTATCATCGATCACTCCTTCAAAGCTTCAGGTGCGTACCGGACTGTCCAGCTTGAACCATTCCGCACTTAAAGTGCATGTCCTTAGTAGAACAATGTTGGGGAATACAATTGCTGACGATCTCAGGTAACCTTGTCACTCGATGAGAATAGTTCTTGAAGCGAGCGACTTGAGAGGCATCAGTGGGACTTAGGTTAGTACGGCGGCTACTTGCAGCATTGACAAGTCATCACATCACGCTGACACTGCTGGATACCATGATATTAGCTTCAACAATTGCAATGCTGAGCGCTGAGGATCTCACGCCGCACTCTGACAGCTCTGACAGCCCTGACTGCCGCAAGCATAGCACTACCTGTCAGCGTTTCAGCGGTGGACAGTGATGACGCTGCGCCTCTGCGTTGCTGCAGCCACCTCCGGAGGACAGCATGGCGATATGCGCGTAAGTCATGCATGTAGGCGTCTCGACGATTTGAGTCAGATTTTAGCTCCAAGGGCCTAAATGATGACATCGTTGTTTGTTTGGTATGTATTGTAATCTGTCGCGCGCAGTTATCAGAAAGGTCGAGAAGTCGAGGAAGACGCACAACAG
>NW_025955757.1:0-10792 GCF_022376445.1 Fomitopsis serialis
GTGCCTCATGCACAGGCTGTACCTGAGATTGCATTGAAGGGTGTAGACTTGGATCTTCCAAGTGCACTGAGATTTCTGGGGCATGCCCAGCCTTTAGGTGAGAGAGATACACTGGACCAATACTATATCAGCTAACAAATTGATAGCTAAGCCACAGAAGCAACCAAGGACTGGAACCTCAGCCAGTAAGTCAATTTGTTCCTATAATCTCATATTTGATATATCATCTGCAGAGCCTAAGACTAAGAAGAACAAGGCCACACATGTGTTGCCTATGGGACATACTGGCTATCTGCACATGCATTCCAGTCTCAAAAGGCTTGGCAGGTGCCAGAAGAGTTGCTAGCCTCTTCTGAAGATGAAGATGATGTGGATATGGGCCAGTGAGTGGTTTTCTCTATATATATGCAACAATTGTTAATAGATATTTGTTATCAAGTTTGATGAAGAGATGTTCCTCAAGACCATGCTAGTGAGTGATCACAACTTTCTTTATTGTGTACTGTCCTGACACATAATCCAGTGCTTGCTGAGGAGCCTGAGATTGAGATTGAGATTGAGCCTGAGATTGACTGAGAATAGGCCTAAGCCTGTGTTGAGCATGAGCATGAGAATGATAGTGAGGATAACTATGAACATGAGCTGGAAGCAAGGGCATAATGAGAGATGAAGGTGAGAAACTCTCACTGCACTTAACTCTCAACTAACATACCCATTTAGTTGATCTAGCCATTGAGGCTCTCCTTGATGAACCTGAGGCACATCCTGCACAGACTAGAGCCATGGAGTCCCACCCCAAAAGTGAGTATTTCATGCATCACACATATGATACTATGGGACTAAATATTCAACTATGACAGTGAAAGCATTGCTGAGGATCTTCAGCAAGTCACAATTATCTCAGACCCTGGGTGGTGTCCAGTCAGCCCTTGAACTGCTGAAATTCAAACCTCAGCAGTTAAGTGAAATCATCCAGTCATTGGATGATTTTGAGAGTCAGGCTGATAAACTGCCAAAGTACTCAGCTGACCTTGTCAAGGGTATTGGAAAATACTGGCATGATCTGTCAGTCTTAGGCAGAGCAAGTGAGCTACAGTCTGTCTGGCTCAACATCAGCCATCAGAGGATCATGGTGTCCAAGACATGGGTTATTCAGTTCCTGTATCAGGATTGTAAGAGTGTTATAGAGACTATCTCATCTCAGCATAGAGCCCATGTCTTTGTGCATCACAATGACTCTGAGCAATTAGAACCCTGCAATTGTAGGCAGCACTGGGAAGATCAACAAAGAGATGTCTTATGGCTGGTAGACCTTACCTTAGCCTTCATTGAGAAGTTCAGAGACTATGCACAAGATGCAACATGGTCTGTGTCATCTGCTCCATATATTCCAGCTCTAGATCCACCAAAAAGAGTCAATCATAAGCTGGAGTACTACAGGAACAGATTGCCAGCAGATGATACTAGATTTGATAGAGATGTGACCTGGAATATCTTGCAAATAATCTCTGCATGGCTTGGTATCACTGAGATCAACATGAAGGACCTGATCAGACAGGCAGGTCTTGTCACTAGTCTCTGTGAGGTACTGGACATGGGTGCACTTGTGCTGCCAGCTATCTGGGAGATATACAAGGCAGTTCCTAACTGGATCACTGAGAGATACCAAATCACACAGCCTCATCTCATGACTGAAGACATTTTCCATGACTTCAAGAGAGCTTTGAAAACTACTCCTGCAGCCAGCCTAGACACTGCAGAGAGGGAGTTACTGAAGTCCATTCAGTATGCTCATGAGAAGTTCATTAAGATGTCTAAGAGCTCCAGTTCTCAAGCTGCTCAAATTCCAGAGCCTGTGCCAGTCCAAGTAAATGCTATTTCTCCTGAGAAAGCTGTCAACTTTGTCATAGCCATTCTCCAGGATGCACTGAGATCACAAGAGTCCATAGACAGCCAGAATGAACATAAACCATTCCAATTGATACATGATGACTCTGACAACTTCCTAGCCTTGAGGGAGCAGGGTGCATCCAGGAAGAGGTTGATGGACTCTCCTAAGAACCCATTTGATGATGCAAACATTGTCACAGATGCTGGTCTATTCAGTGCTTTCTATTTCAGGTTGCGTGCATTCAGAAGTCCTGCTCTTCTGCATACTCCAAAGGAACATCTGAAAACCATGTTCAAAGGCCCACAGGAGTTGAGAGACTATGAGCAAGGACTTAAGGATCTCCTGCACAAGAGCCCCAATTTGTTTGGCAATCTAAGTGACATTGAGAAGAAAAATTTCCTCATGCACCATGCCACCTATGGACAAGTGAATAAGCTGGATGATGGATGGGAAGATGAGCTGTGGGAAGCTGTTAGGCTCACAAATTGGGAAACTCTGATGGCCAAAAAACCAGTGGATTTCCAAGAGATCTACAAGAAATGGCTTAAGAAGTCCAGGAAGTCCAGTAGTGAAAATGAGCCCAGTCAACATCTACAGAAGATGGGCAAATTAACACTGTATCTCCTCTGTGCAGACCTCTCTTATACTTGTGCTGTGAAAAAGCCTAGTACTGCAGAGGTGGGAGACATGATTGCAAGGATAGACTCAGGAGCTGTGGCTGGACTGAAGACCTTGGGGCTTGTACCTGCACAGGGACTCATTGGTCAGATGCTGAGAGACAAAGTCAGGGAGCAGTTTGGCTGGCTCTTTCATGAGATAACTGCCAAAGTTTCCCAAGAGGAACTTGAGAAGATGCAATTTGATGAGATTGTCTTGGAACACACTCTCTGCAAAGTTGGGAGGTTCTTGAAAAAGGGCGCATATGGTGAATGGGGTATCAGCATAGTTGAGAAGAAGAAGAAGACTAAGAAGACCAAGAAGACCAAGAAGAGAGGGCTTGAAGAGGCTGAGGAGGGATCTGATGGGGAGGAGAGACCTAGCACTAAAAAGAGTAGGACTGCAAGTGACAAGAGCAAGGGTAAAGGGAAAGCAGTAGCTAGATGACTGTGTTTGTATTGACAACATCCCATTTGGCAATGTAATTCACAGGTCTTGCTGATGTTATATCAGTATGACATGAAACCAAAAGCATGTCAACATCATGTAACTGTACTCAGTATTCTCCAAATATCTTTCCTCTGCATAGGTCTGTACACAGAATCATTATGAACAGACCATGAAGTGCAGTGTGTACTGTGATATGGAATGTAAGTAACAATAGTATGCTGAATGGGCAGTCTTTGCCCATTATGAGCTTTGTACTGTCACTATAAAGAATTTCCCAGATCTCTATTATGGATGGCTGCACTGTATGGGTCATATGCAACATATCTGGGGTAGAAACAAGCATAAATGCTACAGAGCCACTTGTAATTTTGCATTTTGCATTTTGCATTTCCTGGCCTGACTAGTGCCTACTAGGGGTGAACCAAATTACTGTATTTCACCTGAAAAAAAGGTCCAAGTGACTCAGTATATGGTTGGTATGTGTTGCAACGTATGTCATGGATCATGTGACTGGCTAGACCCAGTGGCCATTGTCCCTTTTCTGGTACAAAAGAGACATGTATACAAAGGTAGTGATATGTAGTTGATGTTGATCAGGGATATATACATTTCAGGCAAGCCATAGGCGGACTATTGCACAAGAAGTATCACAGAAGCTCACATTGCCCTAAATGGTGAGTCACCTTCCAAATCCAGTAATTCCCGATAAAGTGAATGTCTAGTGCTTCATAAATTGAAAATAAATCAGAAGATATTCATAGAGTGCTATGGCCTGCTGATGAGGCCTGTGATGTTTGGAACATGTTACCATATATGGAAGGTAAGCAATAATATCATGTACAAGCATAAAATCAGCCAACATTGCCCATTCTCAGCTCTGTTATGGCACCATAAAGCATTTTCATGATGTCTGATACACATGGCTATACTGTATGGGTGATGTGCTCCACATCTAGTGTGAAAATGAGCAATTCAAATTCTGCAAAGTCTCTTGTGTTTTTTTGTATTTTGCATTTTCTGGCCTAACTAGCCACTATTGGGGCCCAACAAAATTACTGTAGACTCTATGAAACAAGGGCTACAAGTTGATTATGTAATTGCCATATCTATTTGTGGGTGCTTATTGTTGCAAAAAGTGATTGATTATATTGGAGTGCAGTGCTGCTGGTTAGGTCACATGCCATGTTCACCACTTTCCATATTGGGCTCCAAGCTAGACGTTACAGGAGCCCCAAGTCCATGGGGAATTGCCAGCCACTGCATTTGTTTGGGTGTGTTGGTGTGAGTCGCGTCATCTGGGAGTCTGAAATTTGAAACTCAGCTAATGTGAGCATAGTAAGAGTTACTTATCTTAGGTTATCTGGTGCTCAAACAGTCACATGCACTGTGGGAAAAACCTGCCATATTGGGCTCCATGCTAAGCGTTACATTCTCTCCAGTCATAAGAACGATTCCTTCGTACCTCAGGGATCGTAACACGCTGTGGGCTTTGTAGTCTCTGCGCGGAAGACTGACATTGGTGTAAATAGCAAGCTTTGGGATGGGTTCGACATGAGGATCACTGTCGAATGGCTGGTATGACGTGAATAACCAGGCTGGTCGAATTTGCAACGACCGTGCGTAGTGACTGCGTGATGGGATGTAGCCATTGGGTTGTACGGTTCAACCTCTGTGGTTGCTGCATTACCTTCTCTAGAGGGTTGTCACGCACGATCCTGGCCTGCCTCATACTCGCCTTGTATTTTCATTCCTCTACCTTCAAACCGTCTTGCCCACTGATCGTCTTGCTTGCCAACCGTCTTGCCTGCTGACCTTGCTCACTAAGTGTCTTGCACGCTTGCTGTCCTGCTCTCGTGCCATCTCACTGCCTTCTGTCTCACCTGTGAGGTGTCCTAATTGTGTACTGTCTTACATGCCCATTACTTGAAGTAGGCTGGTTTGTTGGAATAGTTGTAGGCAATTTTGGACGAGAGGGAGCATGAGTGAGGCGACTACCTCACAGGTGTCATATATTGCAATGAGGTATGTGCAATCCACCAGCCTTGCTTGCATACTAGAATGGGTACTGAGAATCAAGATTTGAGATCATTGTCTGTCACTGTACATATATGATGGTTCACTCTGAGCAACGAGACTTATTGTCATTTGATCCAACATTCACGCACATTCTTCATAACTGTACTGCACTGGTAGTGAATATACACTTCAGAATACTGTGATCATATGTCCAGTACAACCTCTATTAGTATCCAATGACATAGAAGTACAATGATATGGACAACCAGAGGATATGTACATGAAGTTGGTGTTAGTAGTAGGAGCACGCTCACTAAATGCGCAAACACTCTCCAGTGATTTGCCCTCGGGCATTGCCTCGGCCATATCCCCGAGCCACCGGGGATGATGTTCTTTTCATTATAACTTCACCCCCGTGCCACCATATGCTATGAAACTTTGTACCAAGCATAACTATATATAGTACATGGCCTATATAAATTTGTATGAGAATTGAACCGTGGGATGTGTTTGTCTAAGACGTGCTCTGCATGTATAACCTTCTTGGCTATTTCAAGCTTCAACATTGCCAGATTGTGTTGGAGTATTGTTAGCAGCAACATAAACCATGGACACAGCGTTAATAAAACTTCTGTATGCACTCAATTGTGACAATTGTCTTGCAGAAGCTGCGAACTAATCTATATGCCTCCCAGTATCTCCAAACAACATATCATTTTTGAGACCTATCCTGAGATCCTAATTCTGTAAAAGCTGAGATTACACAATGCCAAAGTACTCTTTACATATAGGACAATGAGTTCAGTGGTCTACGTGAGTGGTTGGCCTAACAAGGCCTAATGTACATGTAGCTCTGTAAACACATATAGAACATATAGGACATGTTTGAACTCAGAGTAGTACTACATCCATGCCATTGAATCTGAAAGCAATGAATGTAAAAGAAAGAGCATACATCAATACACATACTCACTGAGACCATAAGCTCTGAACAACATGCAAACCTTCCGTCTTGAACACACCGCCTTGAACACACCACCTTGAACACACCGCCTTGAACACACACCACCTTGAACACCCCGTCTTGGGCACTCCATCCTGAACACTCCGTCTTGAACACTCCGTCTTGAACACTCCGTCTTGAACACTCCGTCTTGAACACTCCATCTTGAACACTCGGCCTTGAACACTCTGCTGTGAGCACTTTGCCTTGACAAGTGTGTCTCAAAAAGGCAACATCCATTCCGCCTTGAGAATGCTCCGCCTTGAGAACACAATATTATCCGCCTTGACAAGAGCTCAGACTGGTATACACTCTACTTTGAACTAGCCCGTCTTGGCTAATAGGCAATGCCAACCAACATGCACAACCAGTTAGCGGATTGGCTTTGGTGAGTCAAGAAGGTCCAAGAAGGTCCGCTGAGTCAAGACGGACATCGGCTGGGAAATGTACCTCAGCCAATGCTCGGCTCATGCATTGTATTGGGTGAGTCAAAATGGTCGGCTGGGTCAAGACGAGAATCGGTTGGAAACAGTGGCCCAGCCGATGGTCGGTTCATGGATTGGCTTGAGTGAGTCAAGAAGGTCCAAGAAGGTCGGCTGAGTCAAGATGGACATTGGCTGGGAAAATCCCCTCAGCCGACGCTCGGCTCATGCATTGTATTGGGTGAGTCAAAATGGTCGGCTGGGTCAAGACGAGAATCGGTTGGAAACAGTGGCCCAGCCGATGGTCGGTTCATGGATTGGCTTGAGTGAGTCAAGAAGGTCCAAGAAGGTCGGCTGAGTCAAGACGGACATCGGCTGGGAAAATCCCCTCAGCCGACGCTCGGCTCATGCATTGTATTGGGTGAGTCAAAATGGTCGGCTGGGTCAAGACGAGAATCGGTTTGGAACAGTAGCCCAGCCAATTGTCGGTCAGTGGATTGGCTTGGGTAAGTCAAGAAGGTTCTAAGAAGGTCGGCTGAGTCAAGACGGACACCGGCTGGGAAAATCCCCTCAGCCGACGCTCGGCTCATGCATTGTATTGGGTGAGTCAAAATGGTCGGCTGGGTCAAGACGAGAATCGGTTTGGAACAGTAGCCCAGCCGATGGTCGGTCAGTGGATTGGCTTGGGTAAGTCAAGAAGGTTCTAAGAAGGTCGGCTGGGTCAAGGCGAGAATCGGTTGGGAACAGTGGCCCAGCCGATGGTCGGGCAGTGGAATGTCTTGGGTGAGCCAAGAAGGTCACAACTGCACTAACATTGGTGTTATCATGCCATTCAATTTTATTGTAGTACCAGTCAGTATGAACTACAATATCTACTAAACACCGCCTTGCAAGGCCATCTTGCCCGTCTTGACTGCCTCCGCCTTGGCCTCGGCCGACCCCATCCTCTTTGGTGAGACAATTTTGGTCGGCCAACGTCGGCCCACCCCATCATGTTTCGTCACACCATGCAGCCCTTTTTACCCGAAGCCTATCCTATAGCCGACGTGCCGTCTCGCGGAATGTCATGGGAGTAGCCTACGCCGGCCGACGAGTCGGCCACTACGATGAGGATGAGACACCCGACGGACATATGTAGTACAGTACTTCAGCAATAGTAATACAATTATAGTAACCGTTTTGGATGGTCAGACACTGCGCTATGAATAAAAACCGCGTCGGCCGGTAAGTCTAACGCGTCGGCGAGCCCTCTCAAGGAGGTTGCTGGTCTGCCACAGGCACTCACCGTCTTATCAAATCAACAGCTAGTGTAAGTCAGCAATGTGACTCGCTTGGTCCTAGTTTGCTTGCCTTAAAAATGATTCGACGATCCCGCTTTGATGCTCAAACCGTCTTGATGGGCGCGCGGCATCCCGTCTTAGGATTCTGCGTATCGGCTGAGGTGGTCGGGTAATCGGCTTGTAACAACATGAGTCGGGTGGGAAAACACGGGATAAAATATGTTAAACACTGACCAGGATGTATTCGACATCGGCCAGAATGTATTAGACGTCGGCTTGGATGACGCCTTGACTGTGGTGAATTCCCGTCTTAGAGTGACCATGAAGATCGGCTGCGATATAGGATACATGGGCCAGGATATAGGCCAGATCGGTTGACATTTGTCGGAGGTCGGGCAGTATGTATTGACAATTGGCTGGGATGTGTTAGAGATCGGCTGGGATGACGCCTTGACTGTGGGGGAGTGCCGTCTTAAATGATCACGAACATCGGCTGGCATGCAGGACATATCGGCTGAGATAGGTCGGACATCTGCCGGAATATATTGAAGATCGGCTGGACTATGTTAAGTGTTGGTCTTGATGCATCAGACGTCGGTCGAGCCAGCACACATGTCGGCTGGCTCGGAAGGCCGTCTTGGCCAAGGAGGTGATGTGCTTGGTTGTGGCAGGGGTCGAAGGTGTTTCCATGTGCGTGGGATCAACTGACAGTCTGTGTACATAAATGGGCTGGACCTGAGTCCCGTGCAAGCCAGAAAGTATGACTCCCTGACTGAAGTTCCTGTGAACCATCAAGAGACTTGGCGCTGTCAGTATCAAAAATAGAACAGAGGAAAATTGGACTACAACTGCCTACTACGTATTAACATTAGAGGTGGCACAGTGGGGTCAAAACAGGCCTTAGAGCATCAGCTTCACCGTTCAAGACGTAGGAATCACCTTCTTACGCATGGGCCGTCTTGAATTCAGGGCGGCGGGTCGAAGGCCGCATGCCTCTGGTGCGATTGTAGCGGTCTCACAAATAGATCCGATATTCCAACACACAGGAGGCACTCGTTACATTGTCATATACATACAATACATTGGGGGAAACCAAACATGAGCGTGTTGAAGCTATATACCCTGCGTTGCCAGAAAGACCCTCAAGACGGCCGTGTCTTTCAAGAAGTCCCTGGGCACCCAGTCATCGGCACTCTCAGGCGTATCTTTCCAGTGAATCTTGCACTCCCAGTTGTCGTTGAGGTTCCGCATCTCGTAGACGTACTCGATGTGGCTATCCATGTATACTGGGACAGCGGTCAAGTGCTTGACGCGTGACCAGGGCAATTCGACGTTGTGTTTTGGCTCCCAGCCTTCCCAGCTCAGCCAGAACCGCCATCGGGTTTTCTTCTTGTAGCAGAGTTCGATCGCGCGAACCTTGTACCACTCCTCCTCCCCATCGACGTCGACCGGCCCGGGACCAGAGTCAGAATCTAACGGACGATAATGTGGTCAGCACAATTGCCCAGTTGATGTTACGGAGAATATGTCCGACATACCTGCATCACCGTCTTGATCCATCGCTTGAGAAGCCTCTGCCGACACATCCGACTCAGACGGTGAAGCTGCCCGACGCCTGTTTTTGATCATTACGTGATCCGGCCCTTTGGAACGGGATCCTCGGTGCCTCGGTGCAACTGAGGGTGACCTCTTGATTGGTTCAGGGCGTGGACGGTCGGGTCCAGTATAGTCAGGAAGGGCAGGGCGTGCCTGGACGCCTGCCACGTCTGGATCTTGGCCACGAATGGGAGGGAGGCGGGGGCGGTTAGGCCCGGAATAGTCGGGCAGCCCATGAGGCCTCTTGTCCTGATGAGGCGGTGGAGGAGACGGGCTGGGCGCGAGGATGGGCGCAAGGCGTGGGCGTCCCGGCCCGGTGTAATCGGGAAGCACGCTTCCCGTCTTGCGCTCAGGAGCGGGAGCCGACTCCAGACGAGGTGCTGGAAAGGGAGGGAGGCGGGGACGGTCAGGCCCAGAATAGTCGGGCAGCCCATGAGACGTCTCGACCTGATGAGGCGGCGGTGGAGACGGGCTGGGCCCGAGGATGGGCGCAAGGCGTGGGCGTCCCGGCCCGGTGTAATCGGGAAGCGCGCTTCCCGTCTTGCGCTCAGCAGCGGGAGCCGACTCCAGACGGGGAGCGGGAAAGGGAGGGAGGCGGGGACGGTCAGGCCCAGCGTAGTCGGGCAGCCCTTGAGACCTCTTGACCTGTTGAGGCGGTGGTGGAGACGGGTTGGGCCCCAGGATGGGCGCAAGGCGTGGGCGTCCCGCCCCGGTGTAGTCGGGAAGCACGCTTCCCGTCTTGCGCTCAGGAGCAGGAGCCGACTCAAGACGGGGAGCGGGAAAGGGAGGGAGGCGGGGACGGTCAGGCCCAGCGTAGTCGGGCAGCCCTTGAGACCTCTTGACCTGTTGAGGCGGTGGTGGAGACGGGTTGGGCCCCAGGATGGGCGCAAGGCGTGGGCGTCCCGCCCGGTGTAGTCGGGAAGCACGCTTCCCGTCTTGCGCTCAGGAGCAGGAGCCGACTCCAGACGGGGAGCGGGAAAGGGAGGGAGGCGGGGACGGTCAGGCCCAGCGTAGTCGGGCAGCCCTTGAGACCTCTTGACCTGTTGAGGCGGTGGTGGAGACGGGTTGGGCCCCAGGATGGGCGCAAGGCGTGGGCGTCCCGGCCCGGTGTAGTCGGGAAGCACGCTTCCCGTCTTGCGCTCAGCAGCGGGAGCCGACTCAAGACGGGGAGCGGGAAAGGGAGGGAGGCGGGGACGGTCAGGCCCAGCGTAGTCGGGCAGCCCTTGAGACCTCTTGACCTGCTGAGGCGGTGGTGGAGACGGGCTGGGCCCCAGGATGGGCGCAAGGCGTGGACGCCCTCGTCCGGTGTAGTCGGGCACTCGAGACGGTGCCGTGCTATCTGCGGTTAGGCCCTGGCCTTCGAAGCCAATAGGCCCGAGGCGCGGGCGTCGAAGTCCGACATAGTCTGCCGCTTCAACTCCATCTACGGGGGGGAAGAAAAAAGGTTACGTCAGACACCCCGGACATCAGACGCAAG
>NW_025955758.1:0-10654 GCF_022376445.1 Fomitopsis serialis
GTGAGGTCGAGCAGTGGTATGCGAGGCCTCTGCGTCTATGAGATGTACGGGGGACTGTACAGTGGTCTAGGTAAGAAGGAGGAGGACGGACAAGACTCCGAACGACGTGGGAGAGCTTCGAAGATGTCGAAGACTGTTCGAAGACGAGGGCTAAGCCTCGAAGGTAGGAGGGGGAGTTTCGACAGACGTGTCGAACGAACGGTGACAAGGAAGGCGAGCGACGGCAGGAGAAGAAGTGTAGAGCCTCTCGGGGCAACTACGAGCTGGCGAACGTACTGGCGAACTGACTGACTGACTTCGAACGTACTGACTGACGGCGAACTTGCTGACTTCGAACGTACTGGCTGACTGACGAACCTCGCCGGTGCGAGGTGAGATTGAGAGGGTAAGGGGGTCTCTGAGATTCGAAGGGAACAAGTCCCAGAGTATATACAGGAAAATACGGTCCGAAGACCAAGAGAGCCAAGAGAAATACAAGAAATGATGAATGAAAGTGATAAGGAAAGTAGCCAATCGGAGAATGTCACAACGCTCGACCCGGACCTACTAACACATGAGAGAATCCAACTCGGCCTTCCGCAGGTTCCGCATAACGGGCGACCGCCCCGAACGGCGAAGGTCATAACCGGAGCCGGTGACAGTCCTCGAAGATATGAGACAGCGGCAGGAGTTCGCCTGACTTACACGAACATGCCGCACCTCGACCCAACTTCCGAAGCGTATGCTGCCCGCTACTACCGCCTCCTAGAGGTCCTCAAGACCGAGGGACTTGTCGAGCCGCGATACGATGCCAACAGTCCCGGAGAGTGGCTGGCTTGGGCTCACGGAGTCCGTTGGATGATCGTACGTGCCTCCGAACTTAGACTATCGTTCGAACCATCGAACCGACCTTCGAACAGCGATTCTTGTTCGAGTCCCGCAGCCGGGCCATCCTGCTGGCGAACGATACGCTTCCTGCTCCTAGGTCGTTCCCCGAGATCGACGAGTTGATGCGTTACCTCGACGAGGTCTTTCACCGCGATGGCAACCAGGGAGACATCCTAGGTTCGCCCTACCCTACGATCGCGTGGTCCGAGACCTTGGTACTGCTCGAACAAGTCAACCAGGCCGAGCGTCGTCCCCTCGCGAACCCGCAGTATCAGCGCGAGTCGTTGATCCTGTCCGACTTTCGCCAGCTGCCCGACAACCTCGAGTCCATGGGTCGAGCGATTCACAACATCGCAGTCGACCAGCGCCGCACGCACGGCACCCTCGTGGGTTGCTCGAAAGCCTGCTCGAGCGCGTCAACACTGACCGTGGTTCCGACACCGGTCCGTCTGTTCGTAGGGGTAGGGGTGGTGGTCATGGGTGTGGAGGTCGAGGCCATAGATACGAGAGTTGCCGAGGTCGTCACTAGTTAGTTTGACGTAGCCATGTACTTGCCCGGAGTCCTACCAATGTAGCGACGCTTCTAAACCGCTTGCCTCTGCCACTAAGGGTTCCGAACATTGACGCTTGAGCTTCGAACATCGGGCGGTTCCCTCGAACGGACGGACAGTGCGTCGACCGTTCGGACTTAGTATACTGTCGTATCGACCGTAAATGGCGTTTTCGGTGGGTAGGTGAGCTAAGGGCTCATCATCTCCCCCTTACTGAGATCCAGACCGTCCTCGGTCGGCTCGAACACGCCGGCGCTTGATTTGCGTCCGCGATCATCGAGATACTTCCGCGCCAGGCCGTCCGAAGGTCTTGTCCAATGGCGAGCACTTGAGAAGCGATTAGCGAACGGCAGGACGCGCTTCGATCACGTTGATCCGAAGAATTAATCCCATTGGACGGGAGGTGAGCGCTTCTTCCCGTTTGGACTGGTTCTGATGGGATGATCCCCGTTGTTTCAGCGCCTCGAATGCGGTAGGTGGACCCACAAAGCTCGAGCACACATATAGCGGGGTCTCCAGCCGAATTTCGCTTGATCCCCCGCTCCGCTCGCTCTTGACTTCGTCCGCTCTCCATGTCCGCCTCGCCTGCCTCCGCTCCCGCGCCCGTCCCTGATCTCGCCGGCGCGCCTGCGTCGGACGCCGACTACACCGTGGATCCAAAACCGGCTTCCCCGTTCCGCACGACCCGAAGAGCCCAATGGCTCCGCTCGCCAATTGGGTCGTGGCGCACCTCGTCCCAGAGAACCCTGAGGCGATCGAAGAGTGGATTGAGGGCGCCTTCGCTGCCATGGTAAGTCTGTCCGTCTCGTTTAAGTCTTGTTAATTTAAGTGTTCGAAGAATCGGTACACTCGCGTGACTAAGGGCGCGGCCCTCGCTGCCCGTTACGCGAACGCGTTGGGACGGCTGCTCGTCCTCGCCACTCACGCCAATCCGGAGGCCGCGCGCCAATGCGCCGAGAACATGCAGTGGCCACTGCTCGACGCCGCTATCAATCACGCGCGCAAGGAGGCCGAGGACCGCCGTCGCTGGAAGCGAACCAAGCCCAGCTGCGCAAGGAGGCCGAAGAGCGCGAGAGCCGCGAGCGACAGGAGGCCGCCGAGGCCGAGGAAAGCGCACGACGCGAGGCCGCCAAGGCCGAGGAACTCGAACGCCGCGAGGCCGCCGAGCTCGAGGAGGCCGCCGAGGCGCACAAGCGCGAGGCTGATCGCCAGCGTCGGCGAGGAGAAGGCCTTGCCACGACGTGGCCGGTCGGGTGTCCGGGGAAAGGTAAATTGCGTGCTCCGTCCCCCACCGCCTCCGATGCGTCGACCGTTCGCGCCGAGTCGCCCGAAGTCGAGGTGGTCCCCGAGCCCAAAGGCTCGAAGAAGACCAAAAAGCGCAAGGCCCCCGCTGACGGCTCGGCCCCCGACGTTACGGACACCGCGTCCGCAAGCTCATTGCTCGCGCGACTACAGTCCGTGACCGGACTATGTCGGTATGTGCCCTAACGTTTTCTTCGTTTGATTCTGCTAACTGTTCGCGACTCAGTGCGATCGCTGCGCCGCCGGCTACGCTACCTCGAAGGAATGCGTCTTCGAGGCCGACGCGGTGGTGTGTAACCAGTGCCTGCACGACCAGCAGGGCTGCTACTGGGCCCGCCACTTTGTCTGGTACTCGCAAGGCTCGTCGTGCCGGTAAGTTCGCCTTAGTTCTTCGAAGATTTCGGTGCTGTTCGTAGCTGACATCTCCGTTTCGTAGGTAAGCGGGGCGACTCCGAGGAACCCGCTGCCCCCGCCCCGCTCCTGTCACGGTCCCTGCCTCGGCTCGGCAGGCTTCGTACCGTCGCGCACGCCCCTCCACCCCCGTGCCGCCGCGGCCCTGCACGCCGCACAGACGCAGGCCCCGCCGATCGACATATCGCGATTCTCCAGTCTCAGGGCCCCCGTCCGCTCGCTCGCCGAGGCTCGCGCGGCACTCTCGGCGACCAACGAACGCATCGGCAACGTGGAGGCCTCGCTCAACCTCATGGGCCTCGAACTCGCAATGCTCGAAGGGCTGCAAGAGTACTACGGTCGTCGCGTCGACCAACTGTTCGTCGAGTCTACGGCCGTCGCGCGTGGGGCCTTCGATCCTCCTGCTGCCGGCCCATCGGCGGGACCTTCGAAGGCAAGGGTTCGAAGTAGTCGTATTCGTAGTACCGTCCGTTGTGTCTGTAGCTCCGTGTTTGCGTTCGGCGTCCGTAAGCGTTAGTCTTGTATATCTGCTGGTGTAACGTCCCCCTCTCGTGTCTTGTATAATAGATATCTCGTTCTAACCGCTGCCACGGTGTTCGAAGGATTGAAGTGAAAAAGCACGACGGTGTCCTTAAAGCATAAAGGGTATACTGCGCGAGTCTCTCGACAGACTCATTCTTCGTCTTCTGAACTTGACGATTCATCGTCTAGTTCGCCGGGTAAGCCGGACGCGTCTGGCTCGTCATCGCCCAGTGTGTCTGACTGTTCCATTTCACGCAAGCGTTCGAAGGGTACATCCAGGTGTTCGAGTGAAATCGTGATCGATCTTCGAGCAAGGTAGGGAATGACTCGAAAAGCGGCGATAGGTCTGTCGAGGACCGTGCCATCTAGTTCAGCAATGATGTAGGCACCTCCTCGGTTTCGAGATACGACGACCATAGGTCCTTGGTACCGGGCGCATCTTCCGTTCAAGGCTTTTCTATCGCTGTGTTTCGACGAGGACTAAGTCCCCACGCTGGAAGTCAAAGTCTTCGATCGTGTACTGGTGCTCTCGTTCGAAGCGTCGGGCAGCCTCACGTCTCGCTTCATAGACCTTTGAATAGATCTTCGAAAGGTCCTCCGACCGTTTCTGAAGTGCTACAGCGCGTCGTGCAATCAAGTCGGTAGTGTCGAGCGCTGTCTCAGGTGGTGGGACAAGGTACGTTGCTTCGATAACGTCGAGAGGCAGTATCGGGTGCGTGCCTGTCGCTGCAAAGTATGGCGAACATCCCATTCTTCGACGAGTTGTTACGCGTTCGGACCATAGTACTGAATGGAAGACCTGTGACCAGCGCGACTGATCTCCGTCTGCTGCCTTAAACAACGCTTGTCTCATGTCGAAGTGCGAACGTTCGACGATACCGTTCGCTCGCGAGTTGTAGCCGCTGATCCTGATATGGTTGATGTGATACTTCTTCGAGAGGTACTCCAGCGCCTTGACCCAGGGTGCGCCGTTGTCGGAGACTAGTTCAACAAGCGTGCCCCACGACAGACAATGTCTTGATATAGCCATTCGCCAAGGGTCTGAGCTGTCTCTCTTCGAAGCATTCGGGCTTCGGGGTACGTGATCGAAGAACAGCGCGCTTGCGCTATGAGCTTATAGCCTCCCGAAACAGGCATGAACATCGTGTCGCAGAACGCTTCATGAATAGTCCGGCTGGCATCGCGACCGTCGGTGGGATGAGGATCTGTCGTAACTGACGCTTCTGACATAGGTCGCACGTTCGAACATACCAGCCTACGTCGGACTTGTGATCGGGCCACCAGAAGCGTTCGGAGACTGCTACGATCGTTGCGTGGATTCCGCGGTGTCCGATCCTATCGTGGCTCTCGCGTAATGTTCGAAGCCTTCGCTCGGGTGGTAGGACAACCTTATGCGCGCCTTGACCATTTCGTCTCCAGAGTCGATCCCCGGTGACGAAGAACTGCGTCGCGTACTTGTAGAACGCCTCGAACGCTCGTTGCGAAAGTCCGTCTGGCTTCGACAGAGTCATCAGGAAATGCTTGACTTGCTCGACACGTGCGTCTAGCTTTCGAGCTTTGTCCGAGCGTGGTACTATCGCGTAGTCGTCGTCATCCTCCCCCTTACTGAAATCTTGACCGTCCTCGGTCAACACGAGCACCGCAACGTTCGAAGGGCGGGAGAGGGTGGGATAAGGCTGTATCATGTGCACGAACGAGTACATGTTGTCGATCCAGTCTTCGAACGCGTCGTCTTCGTCTACTGGGTCGTCGCCTGGTTGCGTCGTTCTTCGGGACAGTCCATCCGGCCCGTGCGAGGTCCCGGGCACGTGCACGAGAGTGAAGTGAAACGTGAGAATTGAGACAATCCAGCGATTAATGCTCGCGCTCGGTGCGATATCGGGATTAGCCAGCATCCCCTTGATGTATCGAGCGTCGACTTCCACGATCAGGTTACGAATCCCGATGACATACATTCGAAGCGCTCGAAGAGCGCGGAATAGTCCATAGATTTCAAGCTTTGGTTGCGAGAATCGACGTTCACGGTCGTTGAGCGTGATTGACCCGAATCGGCTGTAGTACCTGCGCTTGGCGTCTTCCTCGTCGCACTGGCATAGGAGGAATCCGACTGCAATGAAGGACGTGTCGACGGCCAGAATAACAGGTGCCGTCGAGTCGTAATTGATCGAACGAAGTGCTGGGCTTTCGAGCAAGGCCTGCTTCAAGTCGTCCTGAGCCTGCTGTTGTGCGGGCCCCATTCGAAGGGCATATCCTTCCTTGTTAGACGGACGAGCGCGTCGGCCCGGTGCGCGAAGTTCTTGATAAATATCCTGCACACTCCGATCGTGCCGAGAAACGCTCGAACATCGGACAAGGTCTGACAGGCGCCCCAGTTTCGGATGGTCGCAACTCGAGATTCGTCAGGCAGGCGCCCTTGGGCGTACAACGGTGGCCAATGACCATGATTTCTCGAGCTATCAGCACACTCTTGACTCCCGAAAACGTTCCACCAGCGTAGCGCATTCGAGTCACGATCCGGTTAAGTTCTGGAAGTGTTCCCAGACGAACCTTCGAATGCCAGGTTCTGCGGGATGACTTCGCCACCGTAGTCGCTAGCCGGACCTTTGAGCGGAACGTCGTCGATGTAGGGTACAGTGTGTTCGGGAGTTTCGGGCTGAAGTATATAGGTTACGTCGTCGTGGAAGATGGGTACTGCATTTGTCCACCCCATAGGAAGCGTAGTAAGTCGCATGGCTCCGTACGGTGTCTGGAACGTAGTGAGATCTCTCGAACTTTCGGCGATATAGCGTTCGTCGTAGCCGACATAGAGGTCTAGCATCCCTCCGCACGTTCGTCCTCCGAACTGTTCGGCGAGATGTTCGGGAGTCGGCGGGACACCAGAGTGTTGGATCGTGACTGCGTTGAGAGGCTCGAGACTGTGAACAATGCGCAAGGACTTGCCATCCTTCTTAACAACACAAAACCATCGCGAACGGTACGACGAGTTCGAAGGTTCGTAGACCCGGAGTCAATCTTGCGACGAATCATCGAGCAGACCTCCTTGTACAGACCAGGAGGGATAGGGATGTTCTTCTGGACCCAGGGCGTGTGCGGGATCACAGGAAAGTCTATGGGTGGGAAATATTCGGACTTGAAGTTGCCACGTTCGTTGTCTGACCAAGCGAACGCGTCGTTGTTCGTAGCCATGAAGTGGTGAAGTAGATCGCGTTCGGCGGGTTGTAACAGATCATCGTCGTGCAGCTTATCCGAGACAGCTGCCCTTTCGGCCGTGTAGCGACCTTCGGGCTTGAAAGGAGGTGGGTTGGGGTTGAGTTCACGCATCGTAGAGAGCGGATCTCCCTTGATGTCGCGAACGATACGAAACTGTTCGGGGACGGACCCGAGAACAGGTCTCGTCTTGAGTGCGACCGGCTTGTACTTCTTCTTCGATTTTGCCTGTGCGAATGTGGACACATCAGGAGCATCCTCGGACGAGTCGGTACTGTCGTGGGTATGGCCGGTGCGGGTATACGTAGGTAAGTCGGTCGAACGAGAGAATGTGTTCGGAGAAGTGGTCGAAGATGTATGCGTGTTCGAAGGTTTCGAATTGTATGACGGGGTATGCTGAGTCGGTCTCGTAGCCTCGGTGGCTGTCCTGACTTCATCGAAAACAAAACTGGAATAGGTATGTGGAACGGAGAGATACGTAGCCGCGAGAACTGGGTCTCGAGAGATGATATGTTGGCATAGGCAGAAATGGACGGGGTATCGTTTTCGAAGTCGATCACAAGCGCGACTTGCTCGTCATCGTCGGCTTGAACTACGTGTTCAAAAGTCCCGACTGCCTCTTCTGAAAAACCTCTTGGAACTTCGGACGTCCTCGAGGCATCGTAGGTACCGTGATCTGTTCGGACGTGTTCGGGCACAACAGGGTGATGGTTTGATTCTCGTCGGCGAAGTTCTTCACCAGGCTCTCAGTGATGACGTCGAATGGTCGACCTAGCAGTACGTCGTACGACGCGCGCTTGATGACGTGGATCTGGAGATACAAGGTGATCGGGCCGACTTGACATGGTACGTTTCGAACAAGGCCGAGCGAGCGGTCGACTCCTCCGTTCGCGGATTGCATGCTGAGTACGATGGTCGGGTCGAACGATAAACCGAGATGATAGCACAGCGCTTCCGACATGCAGATGACCTGAGAACCGGGATCGAGAATGCAGGCTACCTTCTCCTTACGATCGATCGTGAGGTCGATCGTTCGAAGCGAATGGGACTCAGCCGCGACAGTGAGTTCGCTAGGTATCGCGCCTCGAGGCAACACCCTCAGATATGTCTCGTACGAATCTGGAATGATGGTAGCGTCCGGATCAAGCTCGTTGTCGTGGCAGTCTACTAACGCGGGGTCGTGTGTCGGAAGTTCTTCGAACACAGCCATGTTCGTCGAAGTCGGGTTCGAGTCATGCGTCACTCTTCGAGGCGTCACAGCTTCGCGATAGCGGTTACGAAGCTCGGGCGAGATGCTCAACAGTTCCTCGATGGTCAGCGGTACCGTTGGCGTGCTCATCGACCGCTTGAAGACGGACTCGGCTAGCTGGGCCTGAACGACAGGTGCAAGATTCGTATACGAGCCGTCCCGGTTCTTAAACTTCGTAGGCGCTGCTCCAAAGTTTCGGGTCGTCGGCGGTGCATAGGTCGCGTCCCGAACATTTGCGAAGGGATGGATCGGACTCTCCTTGTCGGGCACTGACTGCGCTGATGGCGCCGAGACTGACTGTGCCGGTGGCGCCGAAGCCTGGACACTCGGCCTAGACTCTGCAGGTGGCGTCGGAGCTCTCGGTGGCGGACCTGCACGCTCCACACTCTTCGAACGCGTGGTTGGGGTCTCGATCGGTGCTGCTTGCTGACTCGACACAGGTGGCGAGGCGAAGCGTACGGTACGCTCCTTCGAAGAGCCTCGGGAGTCCGGAGCTCGTGACTTATCGGTGGGCAAGTTCGCAGGACGGGCCGTGGAACGCTGCGGCCTCTTGTCAATCATGACGCCGTCGAACACGTGCTTCTTCCGCTGCTCTTGGGCGTAGACCTCCGTGATATGTGACAGCTGGTCTCGCATACGTTCGAGGGTCTCGCCAATGTCTAAGGCGTACGTCGCGGTCGGTGGGGTCTCGATCGCTTCGTAGAGTAGCTGGGAGGTAGTCGAACCTTGAGTGGCACCGCCCGAGCCGTTCGAAGCGTTCGCGTTAAGTCCGACCTTGCCGGTGCGACGCGCGTACTCATAGATGGCGTCACGGAGGGTCTCGCCCTCTCTCCTGCTCATGAATCGACCGTCGAACGACACGACCTTGCCGTCTGGGTTCCTCCGGCACAAGCCCTTCTTGGCGTCGTCTTCGAACATTTCGCAGTCGTTGATACGACAGCCCGAACGACCGCAGTAGAAGCAGTGAGGGCCGTCTCTACCGCCTGGTGGTCCGGGGGACCGACTCCTAAACTGCTGAGCCTCGAGAGTCTTGATCAGTGTCTGCAAGACTGGTAGGAGGTCTTCGTTCTTAACGCCGGACGAATTAGATGGTGCGACGTTCGAAGGACCTGAGGGGACGTTCGAAGATTGGACTATGACTTGCTGAAACGTCGAAGCGGGGGTAGGGCCGTCTAGGACCCATTGAGCGGCGATGTAGATCTGCGCGAAGGTCCATGGCTTGCGTCTCGAGTGGTCGGGGTTCTTCATGAACAAGCGTTGCTCGATCGGTCCCCAAAGCGCTGGGGGAAAGCCTTGCTGGAACCTTCGATCTTGTTCGAGCGTCGAGAGGGAACCCTGAGCGATGAGGTACTCGGAGATCATGTAGAAATCACGATAATAAGCGGCGAGGTCGAGCGCGTTGCTCAGACCAAGCCTCTGACGTTCCTGGACTACCTTGTCGAGGTCGTCCGTCGAATACTTGTGTTGATCGTCGGCACCCGGGTAGAGTGTTCGAAGAGCTGTCTTGAACTCGTCGTACGTCTTCGTAGCATCCTTGTACGTCGGCTGCATCATCCACAGGTCCGAGACCCGTATCGGCGGGTACCGAACGGCCCATGACTTCTTGTCCGCGTTGGTGGTGATCCCGCATCGCGTGAAGTGAGTCTCGAGGTCCTGGAAGAAACGGTTGAACGCGAAGGGCTCTGACTCATCAAAGACCGGCGCAGTCGAGTGACCGCGGGCAGGCATGGAAGCCGCCTTCGAAGCTTGCGCTGCTGCTTCGGACATGTTCGTATCGGTGTTCGGAGGGTTCGAAGGATTTGGCGGATCGTTCGAAGGGTTTTGGTTGTCGCTGGTCGAAGTCCTTCGCGGCTCGGACGACTCTGGTCCTGGAGGGGCTAACGACGCTCTGCGACGAGTGGGTAAAGGTAGACGTGAGGTGGTGGCTCCACTACGCGTCGTGATCGGCGTGGCTGAACTGAGGTCCTCTCCTTCGAGAGGCGGCGACGGCGTTAGGGACGGTAGAGGAGAGCCAAAGACT
This sequence comes from Fomitopsis serialis, assembly GCF_022376445.1. Lineage (NCBI taxonomy): Eukaryota > Fungi > Basidiomycota > Agaricomycetes > Polyporales > Fomitopsidaceae > Fomitopsis > Fomitopsis serialis. The sequence goes on from NW_025955758.1 coordinate 10,130, forward strand.
CGAGACTCTAGGTCGTCTGAGAGCGAAAGTCTTCGAGCACGTCCGGGATGGGATGGGGTAGTAGGTACTTGGTCTCGAACGGAGCGTTCCTGATCGTCGTGATCGGGGACAAGCTCGACGTGTTCGGACGAAGAGGGGATAGTCGAAGGTCCTGGTAGAGGGTTGCTATGCCTGCGAAAGGCGGCGGCGGATCCGGGACCTAGACGACTGTCGATAGCGAGTGCGAGAAGAGGACTTTCGTAGTCTCGGTAGTCTTCAGGGTTGGCGTCGAAGTTCCGACGCGGCGGAATCTTGCTCTATATCCCCCTCGCGGTGGGCTCCAAGATGACGCGACCGAAAAGAACACAAAAGCCACACAAAAACCCAACCGTGAGGTCGAGCAGTGGTATGCGAGGCCTCTGCGTCTATGAGATGTACGGGGGACTGTACAGTGGTCTAGGTAAGAAGGAGGAGGACGGACAAGACTCCGAACGACGTGGGAGAGCTTCGAAGATGTCGAAGACTGTTCGAAGACGAGGGCTAAGC
>NW_025955759.1:0-10599 GCF_022376445.1 Fomitopsis serialis
TGACATGCTGAGACAAGAAAATACGACAGCGACGGAAAACAGAGCACAAATTTCGACGGAAAACAGAGCACAAATAGCGACGGAAAACAGAGCACAAATATGTATAAGTCCTTGATTAGACCCCGTCCAGCCATGCTTCCAGGCGCATCGTCGACATAACCTGCATCTGCCGCCAAATCGCTCGCGCCGACCGCACGGCCCAGTCGGTGAGTTCGCGTTCCGTGAATCTCGCGTCATCCGGGACTGTGATGTTAGAAGGCGTCGGGAGCGGTCCGGAGGTGTACCGCTTTGCGCGGAGCACGTAGGGCTTTGCACCCGGGCTCATGTTGTCGAGGACGCATCGCGCGGTAGTCTCGTACTCGTCGAGAGCATGGAGAAGGACCCATGCTTGGTCCATGAGAGTATTGAGATGGGCGCACATATCAGGGACGCCTGCGCCGCGCATGTCGCGACGTATATACTGTAGAATGATGAAATCAGCCGGTTGAAGATTAAGTAGAGAAAACGAACCATAGTTTTGAATGACGCCAATATCTTCTTGCTGTCCCACCCATACGCTACCGCGTCGTCGACAAGATTATAGTCTTCCGGGGTACGAAGACTAGGGCGGTGGTGACTTGCCCGAAGATCGGACGGTCTTCGAACGAGATGCCGGTGGCGCAGAGACGTCCCGTCTGGAGTCGAGCGGAGGCGGGGTCAATGAGGTATTCATCGACCGGGAATACCTCCTCCTGGTTGCGGTCCTTGGTACGATGGTACCAATTTCCCCATTGACGAGGCTCGCGCGGGTCTTGGGCTCTCGCGGCTCGCCACGCCTTCAAGATATCGGCGTGCGGCTTCGAGCGACTCGGAGTGTCCTGCTTCTCGACGGCGCACCCGATCAGCCACCCTAGGAGGGGTGCGTGGTCGGTGTCTTTTTCACGTTTGAGCTGCTGATAGATCAGTATTGCTATGTTAGTCGCGAGACGCGAGCACGCACCTTTCTCATACAGTCAGGCATGCCCTGCGACTGACAATACTCCTGACTGAGCATGGTCTCGTTGCATAATTGGCCCACTACGACCGTATACTCGGAGTCCGAGATGAACCCATCTCCTCGACGCATCTCGCCGACGCAGCTGTAATAACCGCCACCGACCGAGTCGTCTGCCGCCCTAAACTTCCTGTCGAATAATGATGTGACGCTGCTATTGCCTCCGTTGTGCACGGGGCCCGGCATCGAGGTCGTAGGTGGAGGCGAGGTAGGTGGCGGCGAGGTAGGTGGAGGCGAGTCTGAGAGTGCGATCAGGTCGGTGCTGTAGAGAGTCGCGTCCGAGGGACAGTCGACTTGAGGGGATATCGATCGGACGCACACCTCGTGCGATCGTAAGAAGCTATTGCTCATTGCACTCCCACAGGAAGTGTCCTATGAGAGTGCAAGTGCGCATAGCCGACGCCGCGGCCCAAGCTTTCGGTCCGACCTTCCTATTCTAGCACGGGTACCTGCCGTCGAACTTGAAGTGCCCTCTCGGATCTCACTCTGGGCTGTGATCTCGTCCAAGATTGCCACATACGGCTCCAACGCTCGAGGCCAGCTAGCTACAGGCGACATCAACGATGCCCACGTATTCACGCCATGTCTTTTTCACGGATGCAGTTGCATCGTAAAAATCACATAAGAATGTACAACATAGGGACGGCGTGTAGCACATCAGAGACCGACGAAGAGATCGCTGCGGATGAAACCGCGCTCCATGTACATGGGCAGCGCGGTCCTCCAGTACTTCGCCCTCTCCTTCTCCTCGGGCGACGCGCTGTGCATCCGCGGCACAACGCGCGTGACAGCGATAGCAAGGCGCATGCCGATGTCCTTCGCCACGCGCTCTGCAGATGTGCCCGTCTCCTCTCCATAGCACTCGTTCGCTAGGAAAGACTCGATCCGAAGAGTCGGGAGGGCACGGCGGGCTCCGATGGCGACCTTGGCGTAGGAGAGGCGGATGGATTCCAGGTGGTCGACGAACTTGCCCCAGCCGTGCGAGGGGACGGTGGCGGGCTCGCGGCCGCGGGTGGTCTTCACCCACTGAGGTGAAGGAGTAAGATATTTTTTAGGAGACTGATTAATTCGGGACGTACCATGTGATGCTCGTCGTCATCCCAGTCGGTGAGGGTCTTTGCTCTGTCAGCGCGATTGAGGAACTCCGGGAAGCCGTCGCGGTTGTACAAAGAACGCGACACTCGATGCGCTCGCCCACACCGCGTTCGCCCACACCGCGTTCGTAATCGGTGGAAGTAGACGAGGTCGCCTGAGGCGGCCCGATGAGAGCGTGCAGAAAGCCCTGCAGCAGCGGCTGGCTGTTTACGAGCTCCGCGATCTGCAACGGTGGTCATGTTCAGACGTCAAGAACGGGCATGCTGCGTGATTTACCTTGCTAGTCTGGTATACGAATTCTTCTGCTGTCTGCGCCACCGAGCAGAAGAAGATCAGGGGACCAAGTACACTCGGGAGCCCGGTCCTAGAGACCTTGCTCTCGTCGCAGTCTTCATTATTGACCGCAGCATCAGTATGCACGGCACTGCACTTAAGCACGGTCTTCAGGGTGTTTGTCTCGATGATGCTGTTTTCCACGGCGGCGATGGTCGATCGAAAGGAGTCGGGCTCGCTCTCTCGCAGAACGAGAGCCATGTAGCTGGCGATGTCGTTGGTAAGGTCTTCCTCGAGTGTTGGTGCAATGAGCACAATCTTGCGCTCAGCGGACCAGAAGTCGACGCTAGTGGTTCCACATGTCAGGACGACAGATATAGGAGTAGCAAACACGGGTTAACTTACCGAATGCACCGCACGAAGGCAACCCAGCTCTTCGAGGCTGCATCGGAGGAGACTATCTTGTTGTTCCATGCATTAACCACAAAATTCTGCAGTATGTGGTACTGTTTCTCATCGGCGCCGTGAATATCCTATGTAAAATTGGTGCTCAGTTCCCGCAGCGTGTTGAATAAAGAATGATGACTTCACCTGGGTGACAAACCCACGCCCGCAAGCATGAGTCCACCCGCGCTTCAGCTGCAAGAGGTACCCAAGGAGACGGGTTGAAAGCTTGCGATCACACCCATCGTGGGCAGATCCAGCCTGCAGTGCTCCTAGGAACTGCTGTGGTAAGTCGTCAAAGGTCGTCGCCGAAATCACCATGTCGTCGAGGGGAGTTTCGCCTGCGAGGAGTCGGGTGTGGGGCCCGGTGATTCGATCGTTCTCCCTGAATGAGTTGCCCGGCGACCGAATGGCGACATCCGGGAGCTGCTGAGCTGCGTTCGGCGGCGTCCCAGGCGGGTTGGTGGACGTCTGCGTTGCGTCAGAGTTGGGAAGACTGGACTCGGTGCCGTCACTATGGATAGAGTCGGTGTCGGAGTTGGGGTGATCGCAAGTGTCGAGAGACGGGTCGTTCATAGTAGACATGGTGAGTACTGAGGAGCAGCGAGGTGGGCGTTGGCCTGTCGGCGTCGCCTTCGTATCCGTCAGCATACAAACAGCGACCGTGTGAACCTTCGGGCCTTGGCGGTGGCACCTCTAAGCTTGAAGCTTGAAGGGTTTAGCCCGGCATGGTGTCAGTACAAGGAGGATCGCGCACCTTTCTCTTCGAACCGAGAACCAATAACTTACACGTTTGCAAGGACTCGCGATGCCGACACACCAAATGCAAGCGGCACCTCCCAAAACGGTTGCTGTCGCAGGGGATACGGCAGCAACTGTATTGGGCAATGCCGTAAGCGCCGTGCTTTGACCGTGTCAGTTGCGAGCATACATATGCCATGAGTGAGGTGATATTGTCTGACGCGTAGGTCTGTTCAAGTTCCCTACAGGCTAGTATTGAAGCTGTGGAATGCAGGTATGTGTAAGCGATAGAGCGACCATATGAAAGTCACAAAACATCACCACGGCAGTGTAGTTCTTCCCGTAATCCCAGCTGGTGGTCAACTGAACTGCGTCTGCCGAGTACAGAGCTAAGTGCAGAGATGTACATAGGCAGCGGTGAGTGCTGAAATACGAGGAGGAGAAATAGGAATCTCACCTTTTTACCGATTGAATAGAGATCAACCGCCGCGGCTCACAGATGGGTTTGGCGCTCCATAGTGCGCTCTCCGCGGACTAAGAACTCACTCTTCGTATCCTCTCTACGACACCCGAAGTCAAAGAAAAACAAATAACTGATCAGTAATGCAAGAAGTTGTCCCAGCGATGAGAGATCAATTGACACACCTTTGTCGGAATACTAGACGAATGAGATGGGCAATCCCCGCGCGTCGTACCGCCCGGCGCCATCAGGACCTGTCAAGCTTACGACACAGACCCTTCAGGCCGTTCAGGGCCAGTTGACGGTGAGATCAGACGCCGTGCTGCTGCTCTGACCTGGCTCCGCTGTCACTCCCCGCGCTCTCTTCACAAAGTCCACAGTACCAGACCAGCAGCCAGTGAGTAATGCAATAATCTGTCCGAAAAATCCGTACTTAATCGACTCACCACTTGTTGACAAACTGGAGGAATGCGAGGGTCAAAAAAAGCGTGTGTCTTCCCGGGCACACAGGACGACACGACTTGTCCAGCATGTGACAAGCCGCTCAAGACCAGTCAAGGGCTTATGGCACACCTGTCGACGGCGCGATCATGCCTTTGGTACCGCAAGGGCAGAACAGAGTTCCCGTTGAGCACAACATACCAGAAGTTACCGAGACCGCCGAGTGCAATGTGTCCGGCACCGACGACGCAATGGATGAGGACGAACCATATGAAGACTTCATACCTTCCTAGACCACGGCAATCTCTTCCACTTTGAGCTCCCAGCAGAGGCCGAGGTCATGGAGGAGCAAGCTGGCAATGACAGCGGCCCATCCTGTTCAACGACTCGAACCGAGGCTGCTCCACGCCGACGACCACCAGCGGCCCCGCCTTAGATGACGACGAAGATACGCGAGTAGAAGACGTTGACACGACAGCCGCCGAGTGATACGAATGGAGCGCGGATTGTGGACACTGGAAGGCGTTCTTTGCGGAGGACTCGGCAACGGAAGGGAGCGCCGACTCAGAGGAGGATCGGATGGATGTCGACAGCGAGGAGGGTGAGGGAGGATGGCACAGGAACGAGACCCGAACGGTCGATGGAAACCGTTTGCTCGGAGCTCGACTGGCGCGTGGCGAACTGGATAATCAGGGAGGATGTGGGACAAGGATCGTTAAATCGCTTCCTCAGCATACCAGGGGTACGTCGTGCAGTGCCATATCTCTATTGCCTCACTTGCCGCATACTTACCGCAATTGGCGGCCAGGTCGTGGAGAAATTAGGACTTACATTCAAGGATGTTCCGTGAGCTATTCATCAAAGTAGACGCCCTTCCCGACCGCGCTGCATGGAAAACCACGTCTCTGACGTTTCCGGATCGTATGATGAAGAGCACTTGGTGCGTTACAGGGACATCCTTGAAGCGATCAAGGCCCTTCTCGGAAATCCAGCACATGCCAAAGACATCGTGTATCGGCCGCGACGCGTGTTCGCCGACCGATCGAGAAACGAAGAGAATCTACTCCGAAATGTGGACAGGTTTATGGTGGAACGCGGTACAGGTACAGTGACTTCGTGCTTTGTCCATTGCTACGTACGACAAACTAATGTTTGACATACTTCAGTCTCTACTCCCGGACGGCGCAGCAGTCGCGCCCGTGATAATTTCGACGGATAAAACCAACTTACACAGTTCTGCGGCAACAAGTCGGCCTACCCAGTGTATCTCACACTAGGCAACATCCCCCGCGCTCTCCGCCGCAAGCCGTCCGAGCATGCCTGCGTCTTATTAGGGTATCTCCCCGTCTCGAAGGTCAGCAAGGACAAGCTCACGAAGCGCGAGCGTAGAGCGCGCAACCAGCGTCTCTTCCATGCGGCGATGAGGATAATCCTGCGCCCTCTCATCCGCGCTGGCGAGGAAGGCATGGACGTGACTAGCGGCGACGGGACTGTCAGACGGGTGCATCCAGTGCTCGCAGCCTACGTCGCCGACTACCCCGAACAAGCGCTCGTCACCTGCTCGAAATACGGCACCTGTCCGAAGTGCTACTGCCCTGCGGACAGACTAAGCGAGCCCTCTCCCTGTGATCCGCGCAGCTCAACGTCTACGGCACAAACCATTAACGAGGCGTGGACAGACTCAGGCACGGCAGCGGCAGCCGAAAGTCAGTGCAAGGAAAGGGAAGTATGCGGTGCCGTCACGAAGCCGTTCTGGCTCGGCCTCCCGTACACCGACATACACATGTCGGTAACACCAGATATACTGCATCAAGTATATCAGGGTGTCTTTAAACACCTCGTTTCTTGGTGTCACGACCTTCTAGGGCCTACAAACTAGACCGCCGTCCCGCTCCCTTCCTCCCGCGTTCGGCGTCCGCCACTTCAAACACGGGATTTCTTCGCTGGCGCAGGTATCCGGGAAGGAACGCAAAGAGATGGCGAAGGTGCTCTTGGGGTGCTTGATAGGGAAGATCCCGAAGCCCGTCATGATCGCGTTTCGCTCACTGTTAGATTTTATCTATTTGCACAGTATCCCACCCACGATGACGACACCCTACGCTACCTCACCGACGCGCTCGACACTTTCCACAAGCATAAAGACGTCCTTGTCAAGCTCGGGATCCGAGATTCCTGAATATACCGAAGATTCACACCTCCACTATGCTGAATCCATCCGACTCTACGGCACAACAGACAATTACAACACCGAAGCCTTCGAGAGGCTACACATTGATTTCGCAAAAGATGCATGGCGCGCAACGAATCATCGCGACGAGTTCCCGCAGATGGTCAAGTGGATCTCGCGTCGGGAAAAAATCACTATGTACGAGGTGTTCCAGGGCCAATGCGAGGCAGAAGACGAGCCAAACGAGTCCGAGGATGAAGACGAAGCATGTCCTGGGCAACCACCACCGCCGAAACCTTCGGGCGACACCGTCTCCGAGGCCCAGATGGACGACTCCGTGGGTGAGGGGCGACGTATCAAACTCGCTAAGTATCCGCAGGCCCCTCGGCAGCACATCACAGCCATTCAGGAGCGTCACCGTGCTCCGGCATTCAAGAACGCGCTCCTTCGACTCATCAATGACTTACAGCCAGAAGAACTCAGAATCGGCCGACGCCACTTGGAAGAGACATGGGTACCGTTCGACCGTGTGACGTCTACCATAAATTCCGGTTCAAGCGTTACGAACTGCTGGATGGCAAGGATGAAATGGATGAAGTGAAGGCGGTCCCTGCCACGAGGCAGGGTCGGAAGAATCGATTCGATACCATCATCGCGTTGCAAAATGAAGAGGCAGAGTCAACAGGCATCAGAGGTGAGTACATGTGTACATGCAGTAGCACGCCGTCCCAGGTACAGTCGTAACTCATTATTGTGAATTTCCAGGTACTAGAGCCGGAAGGGTCAAAGTAATCTTCACATTGCCCAGGAAGTTGTCCGCCGTCCATGGAAATGGTCCTGCCCCTTCGTGGTGGCCAAAAGGACCACTCGCTTATGTCGAGTGGTACGCCCCGTTCTCTAGTGCCGCCGACCCAACTCATCTTATGTACACCGTGCGCAAATCCGCTCCTCGCGCCGACGGCTTACCCCACGCCTCGATCATACCCCTCGAACAAATCACTCAATCTTGCCAGCTATTGCCATCTTTCCCGGAGGGCCCCAATGGCGTGGTTCCCGACAACTGGACGTCAGACAACGTCTTGGACCTCGCGCGAACTTTCTACTTGAATAATTGGGCAAGCATGTACAGCTATCAAACACTTTGGTAGCCCTGCTGCGAGACGGTCCGTTTGCTCAATCTCGTCTGTATGACGCCTACTAATAGGACATCTAGACTCATCTCTCGGTGAGAGAGATCATTATCTACTACATCGGTTACATTGCTACTGAGTCTACTCGTGGCAGTCGTGACTGGGCTCTGCTCCGTGCGCAGACCCTATACCGTACCGTCCCGGGGGCGATGAACTCTGCGTGGCGGGCCAACCCACTTTCTTCCTGCGCTGAGAAGCCGGATTCTGAGGTCGTTCAGCTGTTCGGCGGCAACATGGACAGACTCGAGCGCGAGTATGGCACGCTCCTCGCAACGACACTCGAAGCTCAACCGGGAACAGCAAAAGAACACCAAGTTCTTCTATCGTGTGTACCCCGACCCGCAGATCGTTTACCTCGAGGGAGATGCGTCGCGCAAGTAGGTCCGTCTGTGTACGTTCCCCGCGCTCATCCACTGTCACTCCGAGTTCATCTCCAAGGATGGTTGAAGCTGCTCGAAGTTCCGCATCGCGCTTCCCGGCCGCTCCATTTCAACGCCAAGTCGGACAACCAGGACCACGCAATTATCCTCTATCGTGGCTAGCGCATCCAGGGCATTGGTAGAGCGTGTTGAGCTCGTAGGAGAGAGGGCAATCGACCAGTAGTAATATTCTAGTAGTACCGGGTGGGTAGAGCCCTACGTCACGTGGAGGTCATTTCACTTGAATGTCGCCTACGCTGTAATAACCACTCTCATCACCACTGCCCGCTATGCCGCCGCCCGCCCTCTTATTACCACCCGCGCACCGCTGCACTTAGTGAGGACTCGGACCACCTCGCAGCCCGCTTGCAGTCTTGCTGCATACCTTCTCTGCGCCTGCTTCTCGCCGCCTCGCCGCCTGCCTTCTCGCCTTCTCGCCGCCTGCCCTTCTCGCCGCCTGTCCTCTCGCCCACCCGCTCAACCACGAGCACACAATCGCACCCGGGCACACGCTTGTCGCGCCGAGCGGTCATGTCCTTCACGCAGGGGCCTTGGGACTGGCGCGAGAAGCTCGACACCGAGCAGGGCAGACTGAAGACGACGGCGTCTGGCGGACGATGGTCGCCACTGCGAGCGTTGCAGGAGACAACAACTGGCACCGCTGGTGCGGGTGCACGATTTTGTCAAGGGTGTCGTGTATATGCTCAACTTTCTCAACGGACTTTGGCAGGATTCGCTCGTCGTGCGCGGTTCCTTTCTCTTCACATGTGGATGAGCTAACCTAGCTGTTGCGGCTTTGCGCGCGAACAGGCCCTGCGAATGAACCAGTACCATGTGCTGGTGACCTTCATCATCATCACGAGCTCCACCATCACTACGACCACCATCATGACCACCCCAGCGACTTGGACGTCGACATCGACGTGGACGACCGGCCTCTACAGCCCTGCGCGGGCTCGCAGGTGCAAGACCTCTTCTCGAGGTGTCGCGGTTGCAGTTGAATAGCAAACTCGTCAAGTCGTACGACCGCATGTCCAACGTCGAGGACGAGCCGCACGTCACGACCTCGAACCTGCGCGGCGCGACGCTCAAGATCGGCGAGCTCGAGCTCGAGCGTGCGCAACATCTCTCCGCGCCGAGCTCCGGACCGCTCGTCGAGAAGGACCACATCACGACAGCGCTGAACCACCTCATGAAGTGTGCGACGGATGAGGCGGCGCAGCACAGCCAGGTGGAGAGTGCGCGTGCGCAGATCGAGAAGGAGCTTGCCGACCTTAGCGCGGGGCTCTTCAACCAGGCAAGCAGCATAGTAGCGAAGGCGCGCATCGCGCAGGCGAAGAGCGAGCGGAAGGAGGAGGGGACGGAGCGTGCGCTTCACGCAGGTAGTCGGGATGCTGCAGACGCAGATGCAGACACTGCAGGCGGAGAAGGAGCGTGCGGATGGGTGGATGGAGGATATGCGTGCTACGATGGGTAATGGCAAGTGGGTCGACCGGGTGCATGAGCCAAGTCCAGCCATTCGACGTCTCTTGTCTTCGCATGCACCATACATACCAAGAGTACTTGTCCTTCATCGCGCACCTGCGTTCAATTCAATACGTCCGGCGACTCAACATCCACCAGCGATGTCGACGCTGCTCCCATTGCCTTTCCTGGCGTCTAGTGACGGACGATTCGTGTGTCATATTCGTCTGTATATACAATATGCATATAGCGCTGACACCTGCTTGCAGTGATCCGACGGTCCGGCTAGACCTTGCGCCCTCACTGAACTGGCTGTCGCGGAGATCCGTCATTTCGGCCATCCACGGCGGAGAACTCTCCATCGAGTCCATGCCTACACTTGTGCTCTTGCAAGAACTCGCGCCCTCCGCCATTCCTGGCCAATCACACAATACCCACATCTCATGTGCTCTCTGCGGGACTAGCATAATCTATCCGTCCAACAGCGCCTCAGGTTCGCCTACCACGGCCAACTTCCCGTCTCCGACATCCCACCGACCATCCATCAACAACACCTGGTCCGCATCTCGCTTCAAAAACTCCCTTGTCCACACCCTCTCCTCCGGCCCCGGCGCGCTCGTGCAATCGCGCAGCCAATCCCCTGCCACGCGCGCGCCAGCCAGTGAGCCCCCACCACAGTATACATCTTCCGCATCGCGATGACGTCGTCGGGGCTGCCCGTGTCCCTCCCGCTGTCTCCGCAGAACAATACCCAAGCCAAACCGACGATATACCCGCTCTGCACGGCGCACTGGTGCCTCACGCGCCTGCGCGCTACATGCTCAATGTGGGCGTTCGTCCGCATGGCATCGTCGAGAAGATATGGGACGACG